>NC_073385.1:44089730-44389730 GCF_028641065.1 Leucoraja erinaceus
TTTTACACCTGCAGGCGCCGCCATGTTTTGACACCATTCCCAAAGTCAAGTCCGCCTGTGCGCTCAGTCCACCAGAGCAAATCCTGATCCAGCCCACTAACTGACATCCCTCTCCATGCCCGGTCATTTGTGTCCTGGGGGGAACCTCCTGCAGCCAACCCTGAAGGCGCAGGAGGCATTACCACGGTTCAACCTCCTACCGGCCCTTGCTCCTTGCGTCTCACATCTCCAACGGCTCCCTCCTAACTTCTTTTCATGAAAAGTTGCTTGACTGGCTATACTTTTAATTCTGTTTTGTACACCAGTGACTCATAGAGAGATCATGGAAAATAATATTAGAAAATGATGCATTTTGTCATTCAATGCATTAGTGAACTTGATAGGTTTCATTTCGAGGTTACATCAGCACGAGTGACCAACAACAGGCTGCCGTATGAGGAACAGTGAAGGCTAAATACAGATTAACGCCTAGAAAGTACGGTTGACTATGTTAATGATTGAACACTCAGTTTTAACAGCTGCATTAATCCATTTAAAATAAACCATGGTATTTTGCTTATGCGGTGTACTTTAAGCAGTCATCTGCTAATAACACCAGCACTAATCTCTTGTTTTAAAACCCCTTCAAGCCTGTAATAATGTTCTCAAATCAATCGTGGAGCTACACTGCAGCAGCAATGCCGATAACACCCTGGTGTCTCTCAGTTGAGCCACCTCTTCACGCATCCAGTTAAGAAACAAGGCTTTCGTACATATTTTATATATTATTATAAACACAATTATAGAAATAATACATTTTACATCTTTATTCTTAGCAGGAGCTCAAACATTGATGCCACTGAAAGAACCATCTTACTGCACAATCTTTCCTTTACTTTCAGGAATATGTTTCTGTCAGGTATCTGTTTAGTTTAGTTTAGAGATAAAACATGGAAACAAGCACTTTGGCCCACCAAGTCCGCACCGACCTGCAATCGTCCTATACACCAACGCTATTCTACACACTTGGAACGATTTACAATTTTTCTCACTGAAGCCAATTAACCTACAAATCTGTATGTCTTTGGCATATGGGAGGAAACCAGAGCACCCGTAGAAAACCCATGTGGTCACAGAGAGAACATACACACATTGTACATTCAGCATCTGTAGTCTGGGTCGAACCTGGGACTTTTGTGCTTAATGGGAGCAACTGTGCCACCATACTGCCATAAATCTATATTCTCTGTGTTGTATTTATTAATTTGGTTTCAGCAAACACCTTTTCAGTAGTTATTCAATGGGTAGGATCTCATTGGTCGACACAAATGGCTGGAGTAACTCAACGGGTCAGGTAGCATCTCTGTAGAACATGGAGAGGTGACGTTTCGGGTCGAGACCCTCAGACTGTAAGGGGGATGGGGGAGAGAAAGCTGGAAGAGAGCAGAGGCAAGACAAAGCCTGGCAGGTAATAGGTGGGAACAGGCAACGGAAGCTTTGATCAGCAGATGGTTGGAACAAAGGCCAGAGTTGAAAACAGAAGGTGTGAGACAGGATCGAAAAGTTGTGAATTGTGAAGGGATGTAGAAGGGGGAGGAGAGAAATAATTGTTACTTCAGCATTTTGTGTCATTTTGTGTAAACTAGCTTCTGCAGTTCCTTGTTTATACATTCGTTGATGAATCGTTTAGCCTCAGTGAACCAGATCTGAATGCACTGACAAAACCATTTTGTAATGAGGTGATGCACCAACACTAAATGCAGCATAAACCATTTTCCAATAATGAATGCAGATCATAGAATGCTACCTTGGAACGTGGTTGGTTCTTTTCTGATTGAAGGCACTCTTGGGTTCCAAACACCCGGCTTTGTGATATTTGTTCAATGGATTTATTGACAGGTGACCAGTGAGGCGAGACTCTGTAGTTGAATCAATGATGTAATCATTTTGCTCTGGGTTTTGCTTCGTGGATCTTAACTGCAAAAAGAAAGATATGAAACCGATTGTGTCAAACTGATAAATCACAATATCAGCAGTGATATTCATTCAAATCAAACATGGGACAGCACAGTGGTTCAGTGGTAGAGTTGCTGCCTTACAGCGCCAGAGATCTGTGTTTGATCCTGACTATGTGTGCTGTCTGTACAAAGTTTGAACATTCACCCTGTGACTGCATGGGTTTTCCCCAAGTGCTCCGGTTTTTTCCCACACTCCAAAGGCGTACAGATTTGTAGGTTAATTGGCTTCGGTAAAAATTGTAAAATTGCCCCTAGTGGTTTACGATAGTGTTAATGTACAGGGCGATCGTTGGTCAGCGTGGAGTCGGTGGGCCAAAGAGCCTGTTTCCGTGCTGTATCTCTAAAGCCATACCTCTTAATATAAAAAAGATCCCAGATTATCTTTCAGAACAAAAAAAATTGGCAAAGAGCCAAATGATATAGTAGGTCTGTTGACTACAAGCAGTAAAAACAGCGACAACTCTTCAGTTTGATTTCTACCACTCACAAAATATGTTGATTTTTGTGTTGGAGGTTAATCTGCTAAGCTTCGAGTTAAGTTGTAAGAGTCCCTCAAGGCACTATCCAAGTTCAACTATTCTTCCTTCCCAATAATGTACAAAGTAGAAAGGTAAACTCAAGAGACTGCAGATGCTGGATCTTGGAGCAAAAGATACACTCCTGAAAGAATTTAGCAGATTAGCAAAGGGATGGTGGACGTTTCACTTCAAGACCCTGCATCAGGACTGAGAATGTGGAGGGAAGGAAGCCAATATAATGAAATGAGAGGGGGTGATGCGGCAGATTGCTTGGTGATTATGTAGAAGCACATGGGGAGGGATATGATGAACTGATTAACCCGGTAAAGGGCCTGTCCCACTTTCACAACCTCTGCCGAGTTTGCCCTTGACTCATACTCGCAGCATGGTCGTCACGAGATCATAGGAGGTCATAGGTAGGTCGTGATGCTAGTCGTAGGTACTCGTGGCATCAAGTAGGTCAGGGCGTTTTTCTAGCCTGATGAAAAATGGTGACGAGTAAAAAAGGTTGTGAATTAGGTCGTGAACATGGGACAGGCCCTTAAGGGAGAGGGAGAGGAGAGTGTTGATACTGAAGTTGGTACGTGATAGATGAAAACAACAAAAGAGAAAAATAAAATTTTAGACAGATGGATACATGTGGAGGAAGGGAGAGGGAAGGATAGAGGGCAAAAGCTGATCAATGGAACCATACAAGTGAGGAATGATAGTCAGATGCAACAAAGTGGGGAGGGGATCGGAAGGGTAGGCTAAGGAAGAGGAAACCCAGATAGACATGCATGTGGGTGATGGGCAGATGAGGGGAGGGTGATTAGTTTGTTACAAGGGCAAGGGGTGGGGAGGGCAAAGAGCAAAAGGTGAACAAAGGGATAGAGGCCCTTGAGTGGCCTGGTGTAAGTGGGGAAATGTTCATTTCCACTAGCCTGAGCCACATACACCAAGGTCTGCACATGGGCCAGTCACACAAGTATCTTGTTATGACCATCTCCAACAGGAAAATAAAAGAAACAAAGTGATGGAGTAACTTAGCGGGTCAGGCAGTACTTCTGGAGAACATGGATAGGTGGTGTTTTGGGCTGGGAGAGTTTCTTGTCATATTCCCTTGACATTAAAGGATGGAACAGTGGAGCAGCTGGTAGAGCTGCTGCCTCAAAGTGCCAGAGAACCTCATTCAATCCTGACCTCGGGTGCTGACTGTATGGAGTTTGCATGTTCTTCCCATTATTGCATGGGTTTCCTACCACATCCGAAAGATGCACGGGTTTGTAGATTAATTTCCCTCTGTTAATTGCCCCTGGTGTTCAGGAAGTGTATGAGAAAGTTGGATAGCATAGAACAAGTGGATCGATGGTTGTCACGGGTCGAAGGACGTGTTTTCATGCTCTCTCTCTAAACTAATGAAATTAAAGGGTGTCACTATAGTTGCATCACCCCCCCATCAACAGGCTGGGCTAATGATGAGTCACCTTTGTAAAGCCGAGCTGGACCAGCTATATAGTGCTCACAAACCTACAAATTACAAAGCTTAATAAACTGCGGCAAGTGATAACACTGTTCCACCAACCGAGAAGTCGGCAATGTGACAGAGGACACTCTGCTTGCCTGCATGAGCGCACCTTAGAAATTCCCAACAAGCTCAATACTAGACACAAAAAGCTGGAATAACTCAGTGGGACAGGCAGCATCTCTGGAGAGAACGAATGGGTGAAGTTTCGGGTCGAGACCCTTCTTCAGAGGTCTGAAAAAAAGTCGACCCGAAACTTTACCCAATCCTTCTCTCCAGAGACACTGCCTGAGCCGCTGAGTTACTCCAGCTTTTTGTGTCTATCTTCGGTTTAACCAGCATCTACAGTTCCTTCCTACACAACGCTGAATACTATCCAGAACAAATCACTTCACTTGCTTGCCACCTCTTCTACCATCTTCAACAATCACTCCCACCATCACTGGCAAAGCATGGCAATAATAATGTCATCTGTAACAGACATCAGAACAATTCACTAATGTTTCTTCATCGGCACATCTGAAGCATGCAACTTATATCACCCAGAAGGTGGCAGTAGGTAAGCAAAAGCACCTACACTTGCACACTACCCACCAACTGACTTGGAAAACCAGCAATATCCCATACCTGGTAAAAATCCTGGGCTAGGGTGTAAGTAGATTACAAGCATCACATGGCGTGCAGTGGTTCCCAGAAATATATAATCACCAACTTTAGGATAACCATGGATGGATGATAAAGCCTTGCTTTACCACTGACCGATCCCTTGTATAAACTATTACCAAAGTAAAGGAATCTAAAGGAAGTACAAACCAGAAATATTTATGTTGCCCTGCGTTTAAGGGTATTCAATGAGATTACATAATAAACAAACGGATAAATACAGTAAGCAATGTTTCTTTCAATTGTCATGCAATTGTTTTGGCAGCAAGTCTGACTATTCACCTCTAATAGTTTTCGTTTTCATCAAAGCAAATTTGAAATAGTCATTAATCTCAGTACAGGAATTTGATTTGATTGATTTGGAAGTCACTCCAAAGTCACAACAGCTAAAGGATGAACTCTTTCACAGAAATGCATTTAGTTTAATACCAATGTAACAGAGGCTAAGCTGAAGCCAGCCCTAAATCCTGAAAGAAACAAAATCCAACATAATCCTCTCATTTAATTCTGAACAGTGGCAGATTGCCAATATTACATGTAACTATTAGGGGCGGAAGTACATATTCTGTTTTTTTCTGAAAAATGACTCAACGCCCGAAGTAAGGCTCGATATGTTAATTCTGGTCATATATTCCTTACAATATAATACAGTGCTGTGTTCACATTCAGTCCTGAAATAATAAATTACTGCAAGTCCACGCAGACCTACTAATTAATTAATTCATGACACGAAAAGCTACCTTTACAAACTGACAAACCTGAAAAAGACAAGAGCATTATTGTTTGTTAAATAGCCATCCGTGTTTCTGTTCGAGCTTCACATTTAAAATGGATATTTGGTACCACGTGCAAACACTTTTGCAACAACGTCAAATCATCAGTTTTTGCTTTATTAGAAAAAAATTAAATATGTATAAGGGAAAGAGTAAAAGAACGTATAACGCACTTTTAACACTACTCTCAGGACTAACGAAATGGGAGTGTACCTGTATTACAATTAAATTTAGAAATTTGAAAAACAATACACTTAGTGCTCAAATACAAATAAAAGAATGAGTTTGCTTTCATAAAAAATATTCTGATTATACTACAACGTTATTCCTATAGAACATGGCAGGATTTGACCCATATCAATGCCCCACATACAACAGTGGGTGGAATGTGTTTAATCTGTATTTTATGATGTGTATTGAGAAATGTCATGAAAACATGAAAGCTCTCAGATCTTCCTCAACAAACAAGATAAGACCTTTGTTCCTGATGCAACACACCACTATCCATGTTCTCCATGGATGCTGCCTGACCCTGTTGAGTTACTCCAGCACTTTGTGTTTTTTTTGTAAAAAAAAACATCTGTAGATTCTTGTCTCCACAAAACACCTTAACACTTTGGGAGCCTTTGGTTTCATTTATCCTTTAATGGGCAGTGAGGTTAAATCTATAAATTAGGTTTCCAAAGGTCTTCCAATGAACTGTTTCTATTGAAGATTGTGCCAGATTTTATTTTTCCAAAGTGGGAGTAAAACCGCTGCCTTTCACCACAAGCCTTAATTCTCCACTTCTTACACAATAAAAAATTTAGAAAGAAAACATCATCATCAATCAACTAATACATTTTTTTGTGCTTGTGCTGGTGAATCGGAGTATAAATTCTAATACAGCAATTACGGTGTTTACACCATAAAGTATTAGAGGGATTTAGTTCTCATCACATGAGGTATTGAACATGTAAACAGTTCTGAAGACAAGGTATTTTAAAACCTTTAATTTAACAGATTCTCTGGGGTCAAGGAAAGAGCCTTCACATCGCGGCTCTGTTTCCACCAATCTTTCTGCCACTACCCACAAGAAGCGCAAGACGCCATTGTATACAGATGCTGAGAAGCGTGTTAAGGTCTGGCTGAACAATTTCTAATCTTGTGACATGGACTCGATAAGAAGAACTGATTCTCTAAATTAAATGACATTTATATTGAAACAAAATGTGCAATGCCAGGTTCACCTCTTATTATCCTCTTATTATGCATATTCTTAGAAATATAACTGTGATATAGCACATTTTCTTAGCAGATACCCAACCTAGATGTAATTTCTGGCTCAGCAGCAGAAACCTATTTTGACATAGATAGGGTAGACTTGGAATAGATAGGGTAGACAATCAGAACCTTTTTCTCCAGGGTGGAGTTGTCCAAAACTAGGGGGCATAGTTAGGTCAGAGGGATAAATTTTAATGGAGATGTGCGGGATAAGGTTTTTTTTTAGCGAGACTGGAGTGGGCCAGGAATGCATTGCCAAGGGTGGTGGTGAAAGCAGATACAATAGTGGTGTTTAAGAGGCCTTTAGACAGGCACATGGAAGTGCAGGAAATAGAGGGATATGGATTACGTACTGGCAGATTAGATCAGTTGAACCAGGCATCATGTATGGCACAAACATTGTGGGCCATAGGGCCTGTTCCTACACTGTATTGCTCTACATTGTGTGTTCCATTTCTCCTCTTTACTGTCCAACTTGATTCTGCCTTCGCTACCAGCACAATGACACACACTGAGCTGGTGGTTGCATTGTCACATGTACCTAGGTACAGTGAAATTATTTTTTTGCATACATTTCAGTGAAAACAATCTTGCTATACATAGGCACAATCATACTTAAATACAAAAGTGTAAGAACAGTAGATTACACTGAGACAATATACAAGAGTCGCCATGTTTCCAGTTCACCACCAAGCTCAGTAGCTGAGCAACATGTACCATGTACCATGTCCAAAGCAAGCGCTGTCTGCAGAGGGCGCTCAGCATAGGACTGCTCTAGGCACAACCATGGACTGTTTAAATACTACCAAAGGCGCTATAGAACAGCAGTCGAGATTACCCGGCAGCTGTCACAATATACAAAGACGTACCTCGGTGACTGCCAATCACCACACCCCCCCCCCCCCCCGGACACATTATTTATTCAAATCGTTTTCCAGTTCGCTCACAGGGAGAGCTAAAGTATTTCGTAGCTGACTGTACAACATGACAATTACCATGAATCTGAAGAGGGGATGTAAGGGGCTGAATCTAAACTCACCTTTAAAAAGATCCCAAGAGAAACGTCCAGACAATATTTTATTTTAATTTTATTTTACCTAAATGTTTTTAATTAATTGAGGTTAAAGTATTTGAATTATTTATTATCAGTTATTTGTACCATTTTAAATGCCTCCAGTTAGATCAAGTCATGAGTGTTTCTCAGGCAACAGTCCAGATTTAGGATGATATCTCAGACCCTTATGTCTGAAATGTGAGTTCATTGGTTGGTTTCTCTGCCATTCTTGTTGTCTTTTCCCAATGTTTTTTTCTCTATAATGCGTTTAAAGTATGTCAATTCCCATTCATTTCTGAACCTCAAATTTTAGGCTATTTGCAAACTCGCAACTACATCTACCATAAGAATGGTGAACTGACAGAGGGTTAGAATCATAGAGAGAAACAGCACGGAACCAGGCTTTTTGGCCCAACTCGTCCATGCTGACCAAGATGCACCTTCTAACCTCTATGGTAAGTAATGGGAATTGTTCACCCCCGTCATTTTACATAGGTTAGAGATGCCTGCAATATACATAAACTATGTTGCAGTTAAGTGAAAAGGTGGAAAATGGGATGTTGACCATTACTGGGGCTTTAATAATTCCTTAAACCCTGGCAATATTTGTGCCATAATGGACAGGTTTATTTGTTATGTCTCTCAAATGTGCAAGAGCTTGGCAGAGTCTGCCAAACCTCAGTGCCTGCACATCCATACAGTCTGTCAGGAAGCGACTTTCATCCTTGTACTTAGGGTCTCAGAGGCGCCACTGTGCTACCAGTCCTCTGCTAAAAAGAAATTTGCTTTGAATGCACAGACACATAACAAATAAGATTTTAAAGGGAATCAATTTAAGTAATTTAATTATGATGCTCTGGTGCTTTATCTGCTGCAAAATCTGTTCTCTTTTGCTGCAGCCTGGTTACCTTTCCTGCTGCTCTCTAATATCCTATTTCATCAATAGATGTACAGCCATTTAAACTTTCATATCACTTTCCCATCATGGAAATGGAGACCAAGTCATTATGGAGCGTGTAATAAAAAGAACTGCAGATGCTGGTTTGTACTAACACTAGACACAAAGTGCTGGAGTGACTCAGCGGGACAGTGGAGTAGCAGCAGAGCTACTGCCTTACAGCGCCCGAGACCCGAGTTTGATCCTGACTATGGGTGCTTGTCTGTGCGGAGTTTGTACATCCTCCCCGTGACCTGCAAGGGTTTTCTCTGAGATCTTCGGTTCCTCCCACATTCCAAAGACGTACAGGTTTGCAGGTTAATTGGCTTGGTATACATGTAAAATTGGCCCTAGTGTGTGTAAGATAGTGTTAGTGTGCGGGGATCGCTGGTCGGTGTAGACATGGTGGGCCAAAGGGCCTGTTTCCCTGCTTTATCTCTAAACTAAACTGGTCAAGCAGCATCTCTGGAGAAAAAGGATAGGCAATGTTTTGGGCTAGGACCCCTCATCTGACCTTCCTCGTGTCAGAGGAATCCAAAATGTCACCTATCCATTTTCTCCAGAGATGCTGCCTGTCCCGCCGAGTTACTCCAGCACTTTGTGTCTATCGTCAATATGGACCATCTCTATTCAGCACTTTTAAGTTCAGCTGAAGATTCCTGAAGCAAACAACTTTTAAATGACAATTATTTACATATATATTGGATGGAAAACAGATGGTGGATTGGTATATTAACATCTAACGCTGTTTTAGCCATGATCCAAATTGCCCAATTGAGTTTGGACTGGGCATTTTCAATCACCGTTGTGACGTGAGAGGCATTGTGGGGATTTCTCACGCCATTAAATTTCACAACATTAGTTATTTTATCTGCTGCATTTCAACAAAAAGCTACAAGTTAATTTTCATTTTTAAGAGGCCAATTTACAGAATTTAATTCCCAGCCTGACAGAATCCCCCCGCCAGCCCATGCGTCATTTCCAATAGTTAACTTATGGTGGCAAAACTGTCTCCATCCAAACTTGGCCATTAACATTTCACTATCGACTGCATTAAAGTAGTTCTATGTTTCGTGGCCAGCGATCACTTGTCAGAGAGATTGGATGTGCACCAGAGCTATGTTAGATGCCATCTCTCACAGCAAAGTATGCTGGCTAAATTAACATAACTGTCCTGTTTCATGCTTTCCAGTAGGTAAGTCCGTTCATACAGAAAAAGTTATTTCAGTTGTCAAGAATTGCAAAAAAAAAAACGCTTTAAATTTTATGAAGTTTCTTGAATTTGGTTGTGTCTTGCACATTAACAATGAGATGAGCTCCATTGAAATATCAATAGTCCAGTCTGCTCTTGGTGTACTGGAGCTGTTCCTGCGAACCGACATCCCTCCCCTTGCCTGGCCATCTCTGTGTCCCAGGGCGTCTCCTGCACACTACCTTTAAGGCGCTGGAGGTATTATCCCGATTCACCCTCCTACCGGCCCACGCTCCTCACATCCGATGCCTCCAGCTCCCTCTTGGTTAAGTCATTGGACGAGTTTTTGTGTGGGTTACCAGTCTTGCCAACCGATGAGCATTCGGTCAGGTTCCCAATCACGCCAACCGACGTGCCTTAGTTGGGTTCCTGGTCCCTCCGATCGACGAACCTTCGGAAGGATTCCCACTCCCATTGACCACCGAGTCTTCAGACGAGGTCCCGCCGACCGACCAACCTTCCAAGGGGGCACCGCGGCTGTGGCACCTCAGAAAAGCCTCCACCATGAGGCACCTCAAGCCTAATTTACTAAAATTTTCTATTATGTATTATATTTAACAGTAGGTAGAACAGAAAGTGCACAAAATGATTTGCTCTTTTGATAACCACAATTTTTCAAATATGCACATCCACTCAATTTGCAAGGAAGAGTGACTGGCTTTTTATATATATCTAGAGCATTGAACATAAATATTGAGCATTTTGACACAGCATCTACCTATCCCTACACTGTGCTGTTCAGCAGCTGGATACAATGACCGACAATTATCAATGAATTCATTGCTACCAACACAAAGAGCAGTCCAGTTTGGTGCTGAAACCATGTTTTTACAGCTTCAAAATCTTTAAACAATCAGCAGCACTCAGTCAATCACGTGTCGAAATTTGAGATGACGTGTGGAGGAAGGCTATGTGATGGGCAAAAGTCCATCTTCCCATCATCTGCAGCATGTAAACCTAAAATGTTTGGAAGGCGAGGTGAGCCGCAAGAGGATTTTGATGCAAAAATCTCATATTCAGCATTGCTAATGGCCTCACAAAACTCAGCTCATGCTCAATGCCCCCCCCCCCCCCCCCCCCCCCCCCCTATAATCACCCATTCTGCACAACATTGAATGACACATATGCACCATTGTAGCAGGACACAGCGGTAACAGCAGCAAAGAACACCAGATGTACTTGCTGGTCCAGACGCAATGGAATTGTCTATCATTACAATACGATATGATGCAACTTTATTTATCCCTGAGGGAAATTGGTCTGCCACCAGCCAAAAGATACATAACAAGGCATTGAAAGTCATGTGCATTGTCACAATAATGAAATTTGACTAGTTGATGCCCAGCACATATGTAATATTGCACAAACATGAAATTAAATTATCGAGTGGAAAAGCCCAGGATGAGGGATGTGCAAAGAGGGGGGGGGGGGGGGGGGGGGGGGGGGGGGGGGAGAGTCAGTCTACCCCACGACAGAAGAGGGAGGAGATGTACAGTTTGATAGCCACAGGAAAAGTGGATCTCCTGTGGTATTAAGCACCTTGGTGGGACCAGTCTGTTGCTGAAGTTACTCCTCAGGTTGACCAGTGTGTTATGGAGGGGGTGAGATGTATTGTCCAAGATGCTCCGTAGTTTGAGGAGCATCCTCCATTCCGAAACCACCTCCAATTAATCCAACTCCACTCCCAAGTCAAAGCCAGTCTTGTTGATTCTGTTGGCATCCGTTGCCTTCGCCCTGCTACCCCAGCATGCGACAGCGTAGAAGATGATGGCCACCACCAGGCGGCCACAGTGGGCAGCGGTAGAGTTGCTGCCTTTCAGCACTTGCACTGCCAGAGACTAGGGTTCGATCCCGACTACGGGAGCTATCTGTACAGAGTTTGTACGTTTTCACCATGATCGCGTGGGTTTTCTCCGAGATCTTCGGTTTCCTCCCACACTCCAATGATTTAAAGGTATGTATGTTAATTGGCTTGGTGTATATGTAAATTGGCCCTAGTGTGTGTAGGATAGTGTTAATGTGTGGGGATTGCTGGTCGGTGCGGACTCAGTGGGCCGAAGGGCCTGCTTCCGCTCTGTATCTCTAAACTAAACACCGATTGATAAAACAACTGCAGCATCTTACTGCAGATGTTGAAAGAGCGGAGCACCCACAGAAAGTAAAGGCGGCTCTGTCCCTACTTGTACAATGCCTCAGCGTTCTTGGACCAGTCCAATTTACTGTCCAGGCAAACTCCAAGGTACTTGTACTCCTGGGTAACCTGCACATCCACACCCTTGATGGAGACAGGGGCCAGGGTGCATTACAGTGGCTCTCATCGTCAAATTCAAGTCAGCGGCTGTCTTAAACCAGTGAACACAAAACAGCATTTTCATATCGAGACCTTATTGTGTCCCACCTCGCTCACAACCCAAGAGGAACGCTGAAGTAAATCTGCGATGGCAGAGCTAGGTACTGGAGACCATATGACACATGACCTATTCCTACTCCTATCTTTTACTATCATTGACTCCTGCGCTGCAAAAGTCCGATTGTGGGTCCAAGAGGACATGATATACCTACAGAAATTAGAATGAACAGGCACAGGCCTTTTGGCCTACAAAGCCTGTGCCAAACATGATGTCAATATAAACTGATCTCATCTGCCTGCACATAACCCATATCCCTCATTTATCTGCATATTCAGAGAAATGGGTGCTAATGATTCAATTTTGGACCCAAAGTTTCGGTAGCAATAGATCCTGCTTTTTATTATTGGAAGCAAGAAATATTTGTCCATACATAATGTGTTAGAATAACACAGAACATCACACAAACCAAGGTAGGCACAAAATGCTGGAGTAACTCAACGGGTGAGGCAGCATCTCTGGAGAAAAGGAATGGGCGAAGTTTCAGGTCGAGACCCTTCTTCAGACCTTCGATTTAAACCAGCATCTGCAGTTCTTTCTTATCACTAAAACCAACATCCCTTCCATTGCACCATTCACACTGCCTCGGCAAGGCCACCAGCATAATGAAGGGCAAATGTCACCCTGATCACTCCCTCTTCTCCCCTCTCCAATCAGGAAAGAGGTACAGAAGTGTGAAAACGCATATCTCCAGATTCAGGGACAGTTTCTTCCCAGTTGTTATCAGGAAAGTAAACTATTCTATCAATAACTAGAGTAGTCCTGAGATACTATCTACCTCATTAGAGACCCTCGGAATATATTTAAATGGACTTTTCTGGACAGTATCTTGAAATACATGTTATTCCCTTTATCATGTTTCTGTACACTGTGGATGGCTCGATTGTAATCATGTATAGTCTTTCCATTGACTGGTTAGCACACAATAAAAAAAAGCTTTTCGCCGTACTTTGGTACATGTGACATTAAACTAAACTGAAAAGAAGTACAACAGGATCCCACTACTGGCCCCCAATCTTCTCATCTCCACCCCTTTCTGCTTTCCGCAAAGACCTTTCCCTCCCTGGTCAACTCGTCCCTTCCCACCCAAATCACCCCCTCCCCAGGTACTTTCCCCTGCAAAGGCAGGAGATGCAACACCTGTCCCTTTACCTCCCCCCTCGACTCCATCCAAGGACCCCGACAGTCTTTTCAGGTGAGACAGAGGATCACTTGCACCTCCTCCAACCTCATCCACTGTTTCCGCTGTTCTAGGTGTCAACTCCGATACATTGGCGACCAAGCGCAGGCTTGATGATCGTTTCACTGAACACCTCCGCTCAGTCCGCCTTAACCTACCTGATCTCCCGGTTGCTCAGCACTTTAACTCCCCCTCCCATTCCCAATCTGACCTTTCTGTCCTGGGCCTCCTCCATTGTCAGAGTGAGGCCCAGCGCAAATTGAAGGAATAGCACCTCATATTTCGCTAGGGTAGTTTACACCCCAGCTGTATGAACATTGACCTCCAATTTCAAATAACCCTTGCTTTCCCTCTCTCTCTATCCCCTCCTCCCTCCCAGTTCTCCCACCGCTTACTGTCTCCTACAACATTCTATCTCCGTCCCGCCCACTTCTCTGACATCAGTCTGAAGAAGGGTCTCGACCCGAAACGCCACCTATTCCTTCTCTCCAGAGATGCTGCCTGTCCCGCTGAGTTACTCCAGTGTTTTGTGTCTGCCTTTGACAAGAAGCACTGACAGTATGCTAGCATTGAAGTCCATTTCATAAATTTTACAGTGGCAGCTGATCTGTAACACCTGAGCATCCAAGCTCCAAACACAGAACCTTAGAATAAATGCAATTGAATTTTTTTTTAGAATTAGAAAAAAAATAATTTGCAAATTTGCGCAATGTTCTGACTTGCTTCTTAGATCATGTCTAGATGTTTTATCCAGCACAGGATGTTTTAATCAGGGTAATGCTTTTGAAATAATATTAACAAGAACAGATGCTAGATGCCTGTCTTGCATTTGAGGCCATTAGCTGAAGTACACAATAATAATAGGCCCACTGTATCATCAATATACTACATTTAATTTTCCATCTATTTAACTAAGTTTTAGCACAAATCATTTTTCTGTACTTAACAAGATTTTAAGTGGAAACAGCAAAGCCAAATATTGCCCTTAAAAAGTTATTTTTCCTTTAATTGCTCTGTTTGCCTGCCTACTGATTTAAAGATAGGGGCAATTTCCAAGAAGACATTTCTATAACAACCATATAAAACCACCGTGCCATCTATCAAAAAAAACATTTACTGTTTGTCGGTCTGCTTTTTGCGTGTAGTGTACATGATCATTTCTATATTTTGTTCTTTTTTGCATCTTTCCTGACCACTTCCTCTCACGCCTCCTATTTAGTTATTTGATCAAGCTTACTTTCAGAATTTTTAAAAACTATTTTAATGCATGCACATCATCTCCAAAGTTCCTCCTCTCACCTGTTCGCAAGTAGCAGAGTAGTTTACTTTAGTTTAGAGTTACAGCAAAGAAACAGACCCTTCAGCCCACCAAGTCCACATGGACCATCGATCACTCGTTCACATTAGTTCTATGTTAAACCACTTTCTCATCCACTCTCTAGACACTAGGGATAATTTACAGAGGTCAATTAACCTGCAAGTCCGCATGTCTTTGGGGTGTGAGAACAAACTCAGAGAACCCACTTGGTCACAGGGGGAACGTGCAAATTCCACATAGCCAGCACCCAAGATTGGTATTGAACCAGGGTCTCTAGTGCTGTGAGGCAGCAGCTCTACCAGCTGCACCACTGTGCTGTCCCAAAGCAATGGAAAAATATGGGTAACGGTTGAAAGAAACACCCAACTTTATTGAAAAAAATATGAAATAAACAAATTAAAGTGATGTGTCACTGTGTCTCGAATTTTTTTTTTTGGGGGGGGGGGGGGTGGGGGGGGGGGGGGGGGGGGGGGGTTGCATCAAGTCTAAGGTATGGTTGTGGCAAGCAATACTTGATCCATGCCACTGTCCACCATGGTTCTGATTGCTAGTGTAGGCGCAGAGAAGAATACTTCTCCGAATTGGTGGAGAAGTAAAACCACTATGACGATATGTGGCAACATGTTCCATTTAGTTGGTTTACCTGTACCGAGGCACAATTAAGCTTTTTTGTTGCTAGATGTCCAGTCAGCGGAAAGACTATACATCCACCAAGGTGGTGATTTCTGTTCTGCCCTTGTTACAAAATCCCTTCAGTGGCATTTAGCATAAGGAAATCCATTACCATCTATGCCAAGTCACAAACAGGAAAATGCACCAAGCTGATGTTTAAAGTGAAACTCGATGAAAAGCTTTCACCATGCCAACAATCAAGAAAATCACTGATGTTGTGTCCATGTTTTCACTGTTAACGACAACAGTCTGTTTTACTTTCCTTCCATTTTTATTGTGGCTACAATCATAAGTAGAGAATATATTTGGATTCTGTCACATTATAATAAAAACAAATTGAAATTTAGCAGTTCACTTCCCTGGAAACCTGATGTATTTTGAGGGGATATTTCTTTTCACGTTAAACTAGAATATTATTCAGCATCATACGTCTGTGGTACCAAGGGTCAGGAAGTCTATATTACACATTTCAATAGACAATAAACAATAGGTGCAGGAGTTGGCCATTCGGCCCTTCGAGCCAGCAACGCCATTTAATGTGATCATGGCTCATCATCCCCAATCAGTGACCCGTTCCTGCCATCTCCCCAGATCCCCTGACTCCGCTATTTTTAAGAGCCTTATCTAGCTCTCTTTTGAAAGCATCCAGTGAACCGGCCTCCACCACCCTCTGAGGCAGAGAATTCCACAGACTCACAACTCTGTGAGAAAAAATGTTTCCTCGTCTCCGTTCTTTCCTTGGCATACGTTTCACAAAGTTCAAAGTTTCCTCTTATCCATAATTAGATCACTGGTGATTTGCTACATGATGTTCTAGGTCTTGAAAGAAAGCCGTTAGATTACAATTTTATTGAAGGATTTCGCCAACTTTGTCCACTGTAAGATCAACATAAATAAAGAATGTAAGTTGACCTGACCTCTACGAATGTTATTTTTAAAACCTCTGATCATCCGCAAGAGATTTAACTGAAAAAATAATATAGTTAATTTCTGACCGTATCTGCTTTTTAGTCATGATTTGACCATGGAAATGAAACAACAGCATTAACAATATTTGCATAATTAAATGTAAACAGATGGCTAATAGTATTAGAGTTCATTTTAATTCTGGGAGGGTGGGGGGGTTACTGGCTTTAGGGACACGTGGAGGATTTAATTTAAGCCCGGGTTTATCAGTTCTTGGGCTTGTCAATGTGCCACAAGTCAACATTTCATCCAATCACCATCTGGGAGCTATCTACTGGTGAAAATCAATTTTAACTTTAGTTTACACTAAATGTTGGAGTGAATCAGAGGGCCAGGCAGCATTTCCAGCATCTGCAGTTCCGTTAACTACCCTTAACTTTAGTTTAGTTTATTGTTACATGCACTGAGGTACAGTAAAAAGCTTTTGTCGTGTGCTATCCAGTCAACGTTAAGACTATACATGATTACATCGAGCCATCCCCAGTATACAGATTAGTGCAAGATAAAGACCAGTAAAGTCCGATTAAAGATAGTCCGAGGAAATCCAGTTGGGTAAATAGTACCTCTCTAGTTGATGATAGGATGATTCAGTTGCCTGAGCGTAGGGAAGAAACTGTCCCTGAATCTAGAGGTACATGTTTTCTCACTTCTGTATCTCTTGCCTGTTGGGAGAGGGGAGAAGAGGGAGTGACTGATCCTTGATTATGATGGTTTGCCTTGCCGAGGCAGCGTGAAGTGTAAATTGAGTCAATGGAAGGGAGGTTAGTTTGTGTGAAGGTCTGGGCTGTGCCCACAATTCTCTGCATTTTTTTTTGCATTCTTGGATGGAGCTGTTCCCAAACTCTATGTGGGGCACATTTTCCTCTACAACAGCTGTATGATCTACTGTGGAAAATAATAATAAAAGTTCACATCCACCAACAGAATCCCACTAGACACCAAACACGGTATATTCAACATTAATTATTGTCACAAATTGTAGCCACTTTAAGAATCGAGGTAATGAAATCCAATTTTTCTTAAACAACCACTTATCTTTTAAAGGAGAAAATGGATGTGTAATTAAATTAACACACCTTGAAAGAAATGTATATGTAAATCATCACAGAAAGAGAGAAGAAAGAAATCAGGTAAGTAAGATGACACTAATAATGAAGCCAATATAATTTGAATAAACTTAGAAATCTGGTCTAGTTGGAGAGTCTGGGTCACCCTGATGGATATAATTCTGCAATTTGGGTGTGTTTTAACAAAATTGTGGGTAATGGCTCTGGCATCATGGAATGGGAAGGGACTGGACAGAAGCAGCATTGCAGAAGTAAATAAGTATTGCAGAATAAAAAGAGTGTTCTCACAGCAGAAATGTGAGACTGGAAACTCTTTCTGAGCTAAATAAACTAATGCTGATACATTTTTTGGGTACTGTTTAAGGAGCAACAGAAGATAACCAAAAAGGCAATGCGGGGAGAAAAGATGAGGTATGAAGTTAAGCTAGCCAAGAATATACAGGAGGATAGTGAAAGCTTCTTTAGGTATCTGAAGAGGAGAAAAATAGTTAAGACCAAAGTTAAAGACTGAAAAAGGTGAATTTATTTTGGGGAACAAGGAAATGGCAGGTGAGTTGAACACGTACTTTGGATCTGTCTTCACTAAGGAGGACACAAACAATCTTCCTGATGTACTAGTGGCCAGAGGATCTGGGGTAACGGAGGAACTGAAGGAAATCCACATTAGGCAGGAAATGGTGTTGGGTACTGATGGGACTGAAGGGTGATAAATCCCCAGGGCCTGATAGTCTGCACCCAGGGTACTTAAGGAAGTGGCTCTCGAAATTGTGGACGCATTGGTGATCATTTTTCAATGTTCTACAGATTCAGGATCAGTTCCTGTGGATTGGAGGGTAGCTAATGTTATCCCACTTTTTAAGAAAGGCGGGAGAGAGAAAACAGTGAATTATAGACCAGTTAGCCTGACATCAGTAGTGGGGAAGATACTGGAGTCAATCATAAAAGATGAAATAACGGCACATTTAGATAGCAGTAACAGGATCGGAGTCAGCATGGATTTACGAAGGGGAAATCATGCTTGACTAATCTTCTGGAATTTTTTGAGGATGTAACTAGGAAAATGGACAAGGAAGAGCCAGTGGATGTAGTGTACCTGGACTTTCAGAAAGCATTTGATAAGGTCCCACATAGGAGATTAGTGGGCAAATTAGGGCACATGGTATTGGGGGTAGAGTGCTGAAATGGATAGAAAATTGGTTGGCAGTCAGGAAACAAAGAGTAGGGATTACCGGGTCCCTTTCAGAGTGGCAGGCAGTGACTAGTGGGGTACCGCAAGGCTCGGTGCTGATGGATCAAATTCAGTTTTACAAGGCTCAGTGCTGGGACCGCAGCTATTTACAATATACATCAATGATTTAGATTCAAAGTGAGTCAAAGTAACATTAGCAATTTTCCAGATGACACAAAGCTGGGTAGCAATGTGAAATATGATGTTATGAGAATGCAGAATGACTTGGGCGAGTGGGCAGATGCATGACAGATGCAGTTTAATGTGGATAAATGTGAGGTTATCCACTTTGGTAGCATAACAGGAATACAGATTATTATCTAAATGGTGTCAAGCTGGGAAAAGGGGAAGTACAACGGGATCTGGGGTCCTTGTTTATCAGTCAATGAAAGTAAGCATGCAGGTGCAGCAGGCAGTGAAGAAAGCGAATGGCATGTTGGCCTTCATAACAAGAGTCGTCGGGTTTAAGAACAAAGAGGTCCTTCTGCAGTTGTACAGGGCCCTAATGAGATCACATGTGGAGTATTGTGTGCAGTTTTGGTGTCCAAATTCGAGGAAGGACATTCTTGCTATTGAGGGAGTACAGCGTAGGTTTACACGGTTAATTCCTGGGATGGCGGGACTGTCATATGCTGAGAGCTTGTATTCTCTGAAATTTAGAAGGATGAGAAGGGATCTTATTCAAACATAAAAGATTATTAAGGGTTTGGACATGCTAAAGGCAGGAAACATATTCCCGATGTTGGGGGAGTCCAGAACCAGGGGCCACAGTTTAACAATAAGGGGTAAGCCATTTAGAACGGAGATGAGGAAACACTTTTTCACACATAGTTGTGAGAATTCTCTGCCTCAGAGGGCGGTGAAGGCCAGTTCTCTGGATACTTTCAAGAGAGAACTAGATAGGGCTCTTAAATATAGCGGAGTCAGGGGATATGGGGAGAAGGCAGGAACGGGGTACTGATTGGGGATGATCACCCATGATCATATTAAATGGCGGTGCTGGATTGAAGGGCCGAATTGCCTACTCCTGCACCTATTGTCTATTGTCTATAACAGCTGTCTCAGTCACAGCGAATGTCAGTAGTGTAAGCAACAGTACTCTGAAACACAGCTTTGAAAATATCTGCAAAAGATCAATCTTCCACAGTGGATTATTAGCAAAGCTTTTGAACTTCCACAAAAAAAAGTCACTCAGACTTTCCTATTTAAGGAAAGTAATAGCAAAAGCTGAAATAAAAGATCAAATGTGGATTAGGTACATTGTAACCTGCTTAGATAATAATGCACTGAAAGGATGCCCAGGGTCATATTGATAAATTCCAGTTAGATGACTTGCATTCTGAAATAGCTGTATGCAGGTAAGGCCATCATGACACAACCCCAAATTTGGTTTCAGTTCATCGTACGTCTATTTCTTTAAAATAAGAGAAACATTACTTTCAGTTTGTGCTCCCAAGCTTTGAATTTTGTAAGCTTTATGCAATAGATGTTTAAGAAAAATTCCCAAGAATAAATGTAACTTAGCTCAACCATAATTAGTTAACTTTTTGTCATTCTTTTTATAGGGCTAGACATTGCAGCATAAGCCAGCATTCATTGCCCATCAACAATCGGCATCAAGATTGCATTGCTGCAGTCTTTCATAAGTTCATAAGTGAGAGAAGCTGAATTAGGCCATTCAGCACATCAAGTTTACTCTGCCATTCAATCATGGCTGATCTTTCTTTCCCTCTCAACCACAATTTCCTGCTTTCTGCCGTAACCCTCAATACACGTACTAATCAAGAATCTATCAATCTCTGCCTTAAAAATATCCATCAACTTGGCATCTACAGACTTCTGTGACAATTAATTCCACAGATTCGCTACCCTTGGACTAAAGAAAATCTTCCTCATTGCTTTCCTAAAGGTACGTCCTTTTATTCTGAGGCTATGGCCTCTGGTCCTAGACTCTCCCACAAGTGGAAACATTCTCTCCACATCCACTATCTCGGCCATTCACTATTTGGTAAGTTTCAATGAGGTCCCATCTCATCCGCCTAAATTCCAGCGAGCACAGGCCTAAGTGCCGTGAATCGTTCATCATATGTTAACAGAATCATTCTTGAGATCATTCTCGGAAACCTCCTCTGGACTCTCTCCTGTGCCAGCACATCCTTCCTCAGATATGGGGCCTAGCAGCGCATTAGTTTTTTCAACTTTTTTAGTGTGTCCTAATGTATGTTTTTGGTGTCTCTCTGTGTGTCCTGTGTGGGGGGTGGTGTGGGGGGGTTAAGGGGAAACCGCTTTGGTCGCCTCCTCCACGGAGAGGCGACTTTTTCCATGTCGCCTCCCACGTTGTCTAACAGCAAGGATCGTTGCGGCCTTTCCCGGAGAAGCGCCCGGGACTTCAGCGGCGGGAGCAGCGTGGACTCTCGTCACGGAGCCAGCGAGCCCTCGCCGGGGGTCACCGAAGGGGAGTGGTCCATTCGCTGGCCCGCAGCAGCCTGAAGTCATGGTCTGCGGAGCTCCAGCTGGCGCGGCGTCCGCAGCAAGGGATCCCTCGTTGGGGACCTGGGAGGAGAAGAAGCTCCGACCGTCGGCCCGCGTCCTACTTCTACCGCGGGCACGGCGGGGACTTACCATCCGGACCGGGGTCCCTCGCCGGGAACCCCTGGAGAGGAGCTCTGACAGCCGGCCCTGCGGTCTGTGGTGCTTCTGGTTGCGGCGCGGCGGGGACTTTAAATCTTCGTCGCCGGCCTGCGGCCACGCCAACCTGAAGCCGCGGTCTCCGGTGGGGAAGCATCGATTGAGAACTTACCTGGACTTTATCTGGACTTACCTTGTCTGAACATCTGGACGCCCGCAGCGGTGGCTGCGGAGGGTTGAGGTCCCGGCCACGGGGAAAAATGGAGGAGGACTGGGCAGATTTTGTGCCTTCAACCACAATGATGAACGCTGTGGTGGATGTTTGTGTTAAATTTTTATTGTGTTTTTTGTGTTTTCTTTTTTCATTGTACCGCTGCTGACAAATTAATTTCACTTGCACTTCACGTGCAAGTGACGAATAAAACTGATATTAATATTGAGATTAAATTGCTTGCAATACTCCAAATGCAGTTTGACCAAAGCCTTATAAAGCCGCAGCCTTCCATCCCTGTTTTTATGTTCTTGTCCTCTCAAAATAAACGCTGGCATTGGATATGTCTTTGTGGTACAAGCAGTGGCATACTGGGTGATAGGAAAGGTGTTGCAGGATTCTGGCCAAGTGGTGTTGAAGGACTTATAATAGTTGGGGACTTGGAGATGGTGGTTCTCACATATTCCTCCTGTCCTTGTCCTAGCCATGGAAAGAGCAGCTTTGGATATGGTAGTGCAGGACAAATAATAGATGATACACACAAGAAGGGAGGGGTGAATTAGCATTGATGGTTCCAGTGCCAATTAAACAGGTGACTTTGACTTGCTTTTTTGGAGCTACACCCAAGCAAACATATTTCTTTCATATAATGTCAAGCAGATAGTGGAAAAGATTTGTATGGTTAGTACAAGCAGACTTCTGGCCAAAGATGATCATGAGGATATTTATGATGAGCTATTCGGCAATGCTAATGTTTTAGTTTAGTTTAAAGATACAGTGTGGAAATCGGCCCTTCGGCCCACAGAGTCCATGCCAACCAGTGATCACTCATACACTAGTTCTATCCTGCACACTAAGAACAATTTACAGAAGTCAATTAACCTACAAACCTGCACGTCTTTGGAATGAGGGAGGAAACCGGAGCACCCGGAAAAAAAAACCCCACACGATCACAGGGAGAATGTACAAACTCCATACAGACAGCACCCATGGTCAGGATCAGGCCCGACTCTCTGGCACTGTAAAGGGCCTGTCCCACCAGCATGCGTTTGCATACGTCTATCACAACCAAATGTGGTGGCTTGAGGCATACGGTCTCGCGGGGCCGGTCCCACTGCCAACCACGGAGGCGTATGGAGTTGTGCGGGGCGGGTCCCAACATCATACTCACCAATCAGCTGGGCAGGAGAAAGGCCGACTGAATTTGGACTTTGCACGGAGTCGGGCGGTGACGTCATCGTGCCATGGCACGCCGGGCAGTGATGTCATCGCGCAACTCCACGCGCTAGGCGTACGCTGTCAAGACGCTGCATACGCCCGTCGAGGCGCTGCGTACAGCCTCAATGCGGCTGCGGGCAGACAGGCTGTTGTCGCGCGGGATGTTCGGACAGTGCAAGATTTTTGGAGCCCCGCGCGATGTCGAGACCAGCCCCGCACAACTTCATACGCCTCCGCCGATCAAAGTGGGACCGGCCCCACGGGGCCGTATGCCTCAAGCGACCATATTTGGTCGCGCTAGGGGACGCATGCTATCGCATGCTGGTGGGACAGGCCCTTAAGGCAGCAATTGCACCAATGTGCAGCACTGTTGAGGGTCATAGGGTGGTGGCAAATACTCCTGTGGGTGATGTTCATTGCTTGTTAATGCTGTTAGTATTGCCGGCCACTGATCACTCCATTCCCAACATCAAGGCTTGCTGAACAGTCATCACCTGTTTCATTATGAGAAGAGCCACAAATGGAACTGAACTCCGTTATTGTTAGCAAGTATTCCTTCTGATCTTCTGATGGAGAGGGATCAGAGGAACCATTCTGAGGCACCTACATTTGAACACAAGTAGAACTTTGTTCCCAAAATATACCTGGGGCTGAGATAGCTGCCCTCCAACAACACAGACCTATATTTGTGTCAGATACAACTCCCCTGATCACTAATCATTTTAATTTTGCTACATCCATCTGATAATCCACTCAATCAAATTCTACCTTGTTGTTGACTTCACATCTGCAATTCAGGAGCGATGGTCCAGTCCGAATTTATCTATCAACAGTACACCAGATCCAAGGTCTTGCATACACCAGCTTAACACTATGGGATTTACAGTAAGTCTTTTCCTCCTCAAACTCCGCCAATAATAGAACTCAGAGAAGTCATTTATGTATAATTGATCAGGGAGAAGATTGTGGAAAGTAAGGTAAAGAGCAAGCTATGGAAGATCAATGGGCTGAAGTTCATAAGTGGAGAATAGACAAGGGAAAGCACAGAGGGATGAACGCAGTCATGGTCAGAAATGGGACTGATTATGCAGATGATTATAGACACAAAATGCTGGAGTAACTCAGCAGGTCAGGTAGTATCTTTGGAGAAACGGAATAGGTGATATTTCTTCAGTCTGAAGACTGAAACATCACCTATTACAATTCTCCAGAGATGCTGCCTGACCTGCTGAGCTACTCCAGCATTCTGTGTCTAAATTCGATATAAACCAGCATCTGCTGTTCCTTTCTACACATGCAGATGAAGATGATAGGTGGGGTGGGTCAGGATCAAGAGAACTTGATCAGGAGAAATTGAGAAATCAACAGCAATATTAGACGGATGGGAACCATCACCGGCGAAACACGCCAGGAAGCATTTGCCTTTGATATCCCTGCAACAGCCTAAGTAAAGTTGTTCTCCTTTACAATTATACCAAAGTGAGCGTCAATCTTTCTGTTAAAAGCTTTCTCGTCGTTCTGTTAAAGAAGCTCTCTTCGCGGGCCTCATCAAACCAAACCAGAATAGGCTTGCATAAGTGGCATGAAAACAAATATTACATGTCATCTGCTGTCACTTCACTTCTCCATCAGCAAGCACACAGAGAGATGATCCAGGGCTCAAGTCGTGAAGTATATTGAGTCTGGTGTATTTTTCGGTCTGATAGAACTCGACTGCATTATTTTTTTAATGTAATTAAGAGTTGCCATTTGTCACATCTGGATACAAAGACTATGGAGTCACAATTGCAGACACCCCCCAGAGTGGACACAGGATTTGTCATACCTAATTAATCTGTTCATGTTGCTTCTGATCCAAGCTGCACATCAACTTTGTGCTGCCTTCTCATTTCAGCTCAGTAAGATAGTGGGGGAGGGGGAGCAGGGTGGAGAAAGTTCCTTAATTGGTTGGCATTATTTATAACTAGCCTGGCCCTCTAGGAGTGAGTGATGGTGCAGCAATTGAACAATACAGAAATCTTGGACACATACCTCATTCTCTTCCTGGTTACCAGCGTCCTCAATCAGCAAACATCGCAGTCGCTCTTGCAGGGTTGGCGATGTCTTTTCCTAAAATCAAGAAGAGGAACAAAACAATGTGAAATTAGTGGCAAGAAATTGAGGCACCATTAAATACCTTAGGCCTGGCATAGATAGTCACAGTAAGCCTGGGTCTAGCTTATTCTAACCTGCACTCCTGCATAGCACTCCACAATTACCACATGCAAGAACACACCACTTAAACACCACCTGTAAGATCTAGGAAATTTAAGAGCTCTGACTTTTCACTAATCTGTCACGATTGGTTTGATACTTTTACACAGAAACTTGACACTCCATCGCACAAAAATGAAGTCAGCAGCAATCTCAAAGATGGTATTGTGTGAGAAGGAACTGCAGATAGAAGAAGGGTCTCGACCCGAAATGTCACCCATTCCTTCTTTCCAGAGATGCTGCCTGCCCCGCTGAGTTACTCCAGCTTTTTATGTCTATCAAAGATGGTATCAATGGTCTACTTTTGTGGCAACTTAAAAAATTCCATCCCTTCCATTGACTCTATTTACACTTCAAAGCCACCAACATAATTAAGGATGGGTCTCACCTTGGTCACTCCCCCTTCTCCGTTCTCCCATCAGGCAAGAAGAGAAGTGTGAAAACGCACATCTCCAGATTCAGGGACAGTTTCTTCCCAGCTGTCATCAGACAACTGAAGTATCCTATCAACAACTGGAGAGCGATCTTAAGCTACCATCTACCTTATTGGAGACCCTCAAATTATCTTTAATTGGACTTGACTGGACCAAATCTTGCACTGAATGTTATTCCATTTATCCGCTATCTGCAAACTGTGGACGGCTCGATTGTAATCATGGATAGCCTTTCCGCTGACTGGATAGCATGCAACAACAAACCTTTCGCTGTACCTGGGTACACGTGATAATAAAAAACAAATATGGCTATCCACTAATAATGTTTTTCATACATCACATACAAAAAGAACACAGGGAAATAGCAGAAGTAGGCCACCATGCCCTGCCATTTTAATATGATCATAATGGACCTACTCTGGCCTCAACTTCTCTTATGTGCCATACAAGATCAGAAGATCATAGACTTAGGAGCAGAATTAAGCCAATGTTTCTAATGATGCAACTTCCACGACCTGCAGGGGATAAAGTTTCAATGATCCACCACATGAGAAGAAATGTCCACGTATCTCAGTTTTAAATGTCCACCATCTTGCAGTTAAATCCGCTCCTTTGAGACTCTACCACTAATGAAACTATCCCTCCATCTATCCTGTGTAGGAAGGAACTGCAGATGCTGGTTTATACCGAAGATAAATACAAAATGCTGGAGTAACTCAGCCAATCCGGCAGCACCTCGGGAGAAAAGGAATAGGTAACGTTTCAGGCTGAGTCTGAAGAAGTGCCTTGACTCAAAACGTCACCTATTCCTTTTCTCCAGAGCTGGTGCATGACCTGCAGAGTTACTCCATCATTTTGTGTCTATCCACCGTCTACACTGTCATGGTCCCTTAGGATTTTATAAGTATGAATAATGTCATCTTTCATTCTTCTAAACTTTAAGGAATGCAATTATTTAGTCTCACTTGATAAGTCAATTCTGCCATCCCAGGAAATGTCCTGGTGAATTTCCTTTGTACTATCTCCAGTATTCCAGGCGAGCCGCAGGAGATGGCACAGTGGCGCAGCGGTAGAGTTGCCTCCTTACAGTGCCAGAGACCCCAGTCGATCCTGACTACGGGTGCTGTCTGTATGGAGTTTGTACATTCTCCCTGTGATTGTGTGCGTTTTCTCCAGGTGCTCCGGTATCCTCCCTCACTCTAAAGCCGTGCAAGTTTGTAGGTTAATTGGCTTCTGTAACGTGCCTCACTAGAGTACGGGTTATCGCTGGTCGGCGCAGACTCGGTGGGCGGAAGGGCCTGTTTCCACTGTATCTCTAAACTAAACTAAAACTAAACTCCTACGTACAATTGCAACAAATTATACCCATTTTTAAAACTCCAGCCCCTTGGGCAATGAAGGCCAAAATGCAATTTGTTTTCTAAACTACTTGGTGGATTGTTTTTTTTGTGGAGATTCATACACTCAAACACCTAATAATTTATCTTCCGGAGATCCCTCTGGAGAAAAAGTTATTAACTGAACACCTTACCTTAACTTCTTTAGAAATTGTTTGCCTCGAGTCAAATGGTGAGCACCGAACCGTCTCACAAATGGCCTGATAGAGACCAATCAGTTGTCTTCTTTTCTCTACGACAGGGTGCTTCTGAATTGGACCAAATCTGTTGCACTCTGACTATAAGTAGAAATAAAGTACAAACTGCATTCTACTTCAATGATTTATATAAATGATAGACAAAGTATATTATTTACATTCTTTTAGTTAAAATATGAAGTGTTAATAAAAGGTAACAGATGTTTTGCCCTTAAATGTGATTAAAACTATGGGGCTTTACATAATTACATAGAACAGTGCAGTGGAAGGGGCCTTTCGGCCAACAATGCCAATGTCCCACATGATGCCAAGACCAACTCTTATCTGCCTGCAGGTAGTCTATAATCTACCATTTCCTGCATATCCATGTGCCTATCCAAAAGCTTCTTAAATAATATCATTGATATCTGTCTCCACCACTACCACTGGCAGTGCATCCAGGCATCCATCTGTGTAAAGAAAACTTGCCCTGCACACCTCCATTAAACTGCCCTTCACAACTTAAAGTTATATCCTCTGGTATCTGTTATTTCCAAGCTGGGGCAAAGATTCTGACCGTCTACCCTATCTATGCCTCTCATAATTTTATACCGTATACTTCTGTCAAGTCTCCCTTCATTGGCTATTGGCTGCAACCTTCCCTCCATTGACAAACTGTACACTGCAAGGGCCAGGAAGCAAGTGGGTACGATCATCTCTGACCCCTCTCACCCTGGCCACAAACTCTTTGAATCACTTCCCTCTGGAAGGCGACTCCGGACTGTCAAAGCTGCCACAGCCAGACATAAAACAGCTTTTTTTTCCACGAGTAGTAGCTCTACTCAATAACCAAAAATCTGTAGCCTCCTTTTGCTCTGGTATTTTATTTAATTCACGTGTTTAATACAATAATGTTTTATTATTAATGTTTAATGTTTTATGTATCATTCTTAACTGTCACTGTATTTCATGTTGTCACTTGCGGGCAAAGCACCAAGGCAAATTCCTTGTATGTAAATACTTGGCCAATAAACTTATTCATTCATTCATATCATACATTATTCATTCATTCATTCAACTTCTGACATTCCAAAGAAAACAATCCAAATCAGTCCAAGTTCTCCTTGCAGTCAATACCCTCTAAGTAACTAACAGATATCAATATTGGTACTCTGCTTCAATGGCCCAGATATTATGATCAGTAGCAAACAGAACTTGGTGTTCATTATAGCTCACAACAGATTTAAATTGTAGATAAAGAGTGTTTCATGTGGTTCACAGGGTGGGATATTGCAACCTTCACGTGGTCCACCATGTTTCAACTAATGCAATCAACCCGACGTGCACAAACAAAAGATCAAATAGAACAAGTTGACCTACAACTTTAGGCTATGCATGCCATATGCAAGAAGAAGAAGAATGTGGTGAACTGCTCGAGAGGGCACCTGTGCAACACATCTCTTTAATCAATCAAACTGAAGAGTCTAAAGGTGGGTCAGGCAGCATCCCTGGAGAACATGGATAAGTGACGTTTTGGATCAGGACCCTTCTTCAGACTGATTGCAAGGGTGTGGAGAAAGAAAGCTAATGAGTGGAGGAGCAGGACAAAGTCTGGCTAGTCACGCCCCTAGTGACAAAAATTGCAACATTTCACCTGGCCATGCTTATATTTCTTCCAAAACCAAGAGCTCCTGAATTCTCACCAACTGGCCTTCAAACAACTCCCACAACAGATATAGACTTAGCCAACAAAAACTGCTTCTGGTCCATTCTTCTCAGCATCCACCTAACACTGTTCTAAGTAGCCTTTCCCCAATTTAGCACTTTGCCCCGATATCCAATCTTGTCTTTATCCACAAATATTTGTAAACTTATGAGGTCATGATCACTATTCTGAAAATTATTTCCCAATGAATCACTGGTCACCTGGCCAGGCTCAAAGGTTTCAAAGGTTATTTCAAAGGTTATTTTATTGGTCACATACACCTAGGTGTAGTGAAATGCTTCTTGCCAATGCAGGACATAAAGAAAGAATACAGACATAACAGTAATAAAGAAATTTAAACATAAAAACATCCCCCCCACAATGGTTCCCATTATGAGGGAAGGCACAAAGTCCAGTCCCCATCCCATATCTACCCATAGTCGGGCCTATTGACGGAGGCCCGATGTTCCAGACCCTTCTCGCCGGGTGATGGTGCTCCGGAATCGGGAGAATCCTCTCAGCGGCATGGGAACCTTGGAACGGCCGCTTCCCTTACCGGAGACCGCGGCTTCCGAAGCCAACAAGGCCGCGCCGGATGGAGCTCCACCATTGGCGATCTCGGCGAGAGATCCCAGGCTCCCGATGTTAAAGCCAGGGCCGCCGCCCGCGGTTGGCCACTCCACAGTCCCGCAGCTCCACGGTTTTTCTCGGCGGTCTCAGCATGGCGACCCAGGCAAGGCATCGCCCGCTCCGCAATAGCGCTCCACCGCTGTGCCGCAGCCGAAGCCGAGGTACTGGGCGGTCCCCTCAGGAAACCTCGCTCCAGGCCTGCTGGTAGGCGGCGAGGACGGGTCGAAAGTGCAGCCCAGAGAAAAGCTGCTTCTCCGACCAGGTAGGGACCCTGAAAAGCATGTCAGGGTCCCTACCAGGGTCATTTCCTAATGCAATGTCTACCATGGCCCCTTCCTTGGTTAGATTATCTACACACTATGTCAAGGAACTCTCCAGAATGCACCTAACAAATTTTGCCCAATCGAAGTCTCTGGCACGTAGATAGTCCCAGTCAATATGGAGATTAGTCACACACCACAACAACCTTATTGCTTTGTAATCTTTCTATTATCTGCCTGCAGATCTACCACCCACTATTTATTGGAAGGCCTAGAGGAATCATGGGTACATCAGGCCAGTAAGGTACATTATCCGAAACTGCCTGGCATGACCATGACTGGGATACAAAAGAGGTGGGAGTGTTCCACAGCTGATCAGGGAGAATGTCACAGTCCTAATGCCTGCACATTTGTTACACACATATTGCCTCACTGAATGAGCTTTGCAGGACATCCTCTATCAGGGCGACTGTGACGTTCCTCCAGACCAGTAGTTCAACTCCCTCACCTCTTTTGCATCCCAATGATGGTCACACCAGTCAGTTTCAGATAACATAACTTGCTGGCCTTTTGTGCAATTATTCCAACTGGAACAACTGAGTGGCAATAGAGCTCTCCACAGTACTAACTATGAAATGCCCCTGAAAGCTTTGACAGCCAACAAAGCTTCATAGAACATAGAAAAGTACAACACAAAAACAAGCTCCTTATAGAGTGATACAGCATGGAAACAGGCCCTTCTGCCCAACTTGCCCACGCCGACCTACATGCCCTATTTACACTAGTCCCAACTGCCTGTGTTGAGCCCATGTCCCTCTAAACCTATACTATCCATGTACCTGTCCACATGTTTCTTAAACATGGTGAAAGTACCAGCCTACACCACGTCCTCCAGCTGCTTATTCCATATACCCTTTGTGTGAAAAAGTTGCCCCTCGGGTTCTTATTAAATCTTTCCCCCTCACTTTAAATCAATGATCTCCGATTCCCGATTCCCCTACTCTGGGTAAAAAAGCTCTGCGCATTTAACCTATCTATTCCTCACTTGATCTTATACACCTCTACAAGACCACATCTCATTCTCCTTTGGCCCACAGTGACCATGCCAAACATGGTGCAATTAAACTAATCTCTCCCCCCTAACCAAAAGCCTCTAAAATGCCACTATTGTATCCCCACTCCTAGCTTCGACAGCTGGAAAATCTGCAAGTTTATATTGCCCCTTCTTATACCATCCAACCAAATTGTAACAATTGTGTACCTGTAACAATCAATGTTTGTCAGTATTAAATTTAATCTGCCATATTTACATCTGTTTGTATCACCATGAGTTATTACTAAACACCTACAATGCACTGCACACCCAATTATTGTTTCCACTGGCAATTTAAACGTGTGCCCTATACACTCACATTACAAGTCATCAAAGATAGACGCAAATACTGGAATAACAGCAGGTCAGGCAGCATCTCAGGAGAAAAGGAATATGTGATGTTTCAGGTTTAGACCCTTTTTCAGAAAAGCTGTGATCCCAGCAACAAATCTATTCATAACCTATGGACTGCAGCAATGACCTTAGAACCATTTCAACATTGGAGGGAGAATGGTGTGAGGGGCCAGCAAGTGATTGCAAGACCAAGGAGGAGTGAAGGGTTGTGGGCAGATGGAACCAGGTGGGGAAGACGGAGGAGTGGAGTTGGCAGAGAATTTTGACTAAATACATTTCTCCTCATCTTCTTCCAAGCAGAAAGTCCTTTAATTCTGAGGCTATGATCTCTAGTCCTAGACTCTCCCACTAGTAGAAACATCCTCTCCACATACAGTCTATCCAAGCCTTTCACTGTTCTGTCTCAATTAGGTTCCCCCTCATTCTTCTAAACTCCAGCGACAACAGGCCCAGTGCTGACAAACACTCATCATAGGTTAACCTACTCATTCCTGGGATCATTCTTGTAAATCTCCTCTGGACCCTCTCCAGAGCCAGCACATCTTTCCTTAGATATGGTGCCCAAAATTGCTCACAATATTCCAAATGCGGCCTTACCAGCGCCTTATAGAGCCACAACATTACATATCTGTTTTTGTATACAAGCCCTCTTGAAATAAATGCTAGCATTGAGTTTACTTTCTTTACTACCCATTCAACTTGCAAATTAACTTTTTTGGAATCCTGCATGAGCAAGTCCCTTTGCACCTCTGATTTCTGGATTTTCACCCCATTTAGAAAATAGTCTACAAAAGTATACATAGAAAAAAGTAAGCAACATCTACTGACTCTCTTTTGTCTGTCCTGCTATTTGCTTCTTCAAAGAATTCCAGCAAATTTGTCAAGCAAGACCTCCCCTTCACAAAGCCCTGCTGACTTCCGCCTTTTCCAATCTCCTCAACTCCACAAAATAGCAAAGACGTACCGATTGGATTTTCCTGCTCCTTTTCTTCAGGACTCATTCTGACCTTAATTATCAAATGTCAGTTCTTAGCCATCTTATTTGCAATATTGGCATTGTGACACAAGGTGTTATCAGAAAATGCAATCAAACAAGAACTTTATTTCCTTGAGACGATCCTCCTGTAATATAAATAATAAATTATAATTTTGGGACTGCATGTGACAAAATGAAAACATGGTGGAACAACTAAGCCTCACTGAGCAAGACTCTTTCGTACTTAACCTTAGTTAGTAATCTACTCAGTGCCACAGCCAAAAGAAGATTAACTCATCATTGTAGAATTTCTATTTTGGTCGCTTAAGCAATGGGCTGCTATTTCACATCTAAAACTCATTGCTATGTAGTGACAACATCCTTTTCTACACTGTAAACATTATGAACTTGAAATTTTAGGTATAACAGACTGCAGAAACAAACAATTACCATCTGGGGATGATATGCCATGGGGATTCTCTTTGTGGATTCTGCATCTTTTAAACTGGCCTTTTGAATTCCAATAAACTTGAGGTCAGGAAGAACAGTTTTGATATAAGCAAATGCCGGATGAACCAAATCGCAAGCAGGTGGAGTAGCGACGGAGGCACAGTGAAGGACACCACAGTCATGCTTAGCCAGGCCGACGCTGCAACGCCACCACGGCAACGGGCCTTCATGGTCAGGTCAAGAACCCTGTACTTCCAAGCGGAAACACAAAAATAGCACCTTAACTGGCCAGTGTGTATACTGGCTTAACGTGCTACTGATATACACTTGTAATGTATCTGAGATGTTTATCTAAGATATATCTAAGTGCTTATGTGATACTTGCATTGAACTGTATACAAAAATGAATGTCACTGTACCTCAGAATATGTCACAAATAAAGTACCATTGTATTGTATGGTACATAACAAGCACATTTTGTAGAAGAGGTCTCAACACACAAATAAGTATTACCTTAGTTATTATAATTTCTGCATTTTCACCATTCTTCAGATAATGACCAGGGCCTTGGACACCTTCCATGATACTGGAGCCAGCTGTATTTGGGTTGTGTACTTTCAATGTGGCTGGCATTTTGCCAAGCTTTACTTTCTCCTTTGTGACCGGCACTGATAACTTCATGTGAGATTCAAAAAACGCCTTCCTTTTGCTCACGATAGACCCTAGATGAGGTATCTTGAAAACATGTGTATCTAGCAGAGGTGGATAAAGAAGAACCACACCGAAAGATGTTTAAACTCCTGTGACACATTACCTCATATAGATTCTTCCCCCCCCCCCCCAAAAAGTTACTTATGGGCCTGTCCCACTTAGGCGATTTTTCAGGCGAGAGCCGGCGACTGTCAAGTGGACACACACACGCACACACAGCTTCCTTCACCAACCCGTTATGCAGGCGGGGGACAGGGCAAGCGGTGGGAGCGCTGCCTTACGGTGCGAAGCCAAGGTGATACAGATACACACCGCGATGAACAGGAAGTTTGGTGCTATAATTAAGACTGCTAAGATCAGTGTACGGTAAGTCCTTTAAAAGAGGGGGGAGAAGAAGGGAGAAGGAGTGGAGACAACTTTTAAGAAGCCAGAGATACACGGCTGTGATGCTCGGCGGACATTTAACATTACCGGTCGGTTATCCTTGGTTCTGAAAACTGCTTACGTTTTTTTTCCCAATGAGCCAATGAAATTCACCGGTCAGCACCGGCTACAACCTACGATAACCTTCGACCTCCTGGCAACTCACTAGGACCTCCTGGCGACCCACCTACGGCACGAGAATTCCCGCTACTCACCATGGCGGCTTAATTCTGGTCGTCGCTAATTTTTCAAGATGTTGAAAAATTTGCGGCGACCATAATGAGCCCGCGGGTAGTTCCCAGAATGTGGGAACTCCTCACGACCAGGAAGGCGACTCCCTGGCAACCACCCGCGAACATGTCGCCTAAAAAGTCACCTAAGTGGGACAGGCCCATTAGTCCCCTTAGTTAACAAAACATACAACACCAGTCCGTCAACCTACAATATCTGGGCCAAACATGGTGGCAAGGTAAACTCCTCTACCTGCAAGTGATCCATGTCCCTCCATATTTATGTGCCCAGTTTAAAGCCTCAAACTCCACTATTGTACCTGCTTCCACCAACAACTCTGGCCACACATTCCAAGCACCCACTCTCTGCGTACAAAACTTATCCTGCACATCGTCTATACACTTTTTTCCTCTGACCATAAAAATATGCTTTCTTGTCTTTGACATGTCCACCTTAGGAAAAAGGTTCAGACTGTCTATCCTATCTATGCTTCTCGTTATTTTATATCTTATCAGGTCTCCACTCAACCTTTGTGCTTCACAGAAAACAATAGAGGTTTGTCCATCCTCTCCTTACAGCTAATACTCTCTAAACCAGGCCATATTTTGGTAAACCTAACCTGGACCCTCTCCAAAGCCTCCACACCCTTCCTATAATGCAGTGACCAAATCTGCACATAATACTTCAAATGCGACCAAACCAAAGTGTTATAAAATGTGTAGGAAGGAATTGCAGATGCTGGTTTAAACTTCCCCATGCTAACCAAGATGCCCCATTTATGCTCGTCCCACCAGTCCACATTTGGCCCATATCCCTCTAAACCTTTCCTGTCGATGTACCTGTCCAATTGCCTTTTAAATGTTATAGTACCTGCGTCAACTACCTCCTCAGGAAAGGGATTTTAGGTGAGATCATGTCAAGAGATCTGCTCAAGTAGCAACATGTGGGTCATTCAGCCAGGACCTGCACTGAAGATGAAGGATATCCTAAGATAGACACAAAAAGCTGGAGTTACTCAGCGGGACAGGCAGCATCTCTGGAGAAAAGCAATGGGTGACGTGAGTGGGCCTGGCACGTGCCGTCAGGGTAGGCAAGGTAGGCAGTGCCAACCCTGACTAAAATTATAAAAAGACAATTGTTAAATATAAATAGTAAAGATTTCCAATTAATTTACTAAATTCAGTATTTATTTTTAAATGGTTATTATTTTAATAATCAATCTTAGGTAGGCATAATTCTCCCGTGCCTTTCATCTGCAGTACGCGTAATACGCGGAACTATGTTCAACACGTGTCGTGGACGCTTCAAGCCTTCACTTACAATGGGCAATAAAGGCAGCTGAAATTCTGCCTTTACACCGTGGACTGCGTGCAAGGTGCTGCACATGCCCACAGGAGCGACCAATCTGCGAAATGCGTGTTTTTTACGATTTTCTGCGCATACGCAGTTTACAATTTTTAAAAGTCGACTGACTGCGAAGCGCCTACCCTGTGTAATTACTCACGGCACGTGCCTTGAGTGGGCACATGAGTGGAGACCCGAAACGTCACCCATTTCTTCTCTCCAGAGATCCTGCCTGCCCTGCTGAGTTACTCCAGCATTTTGTGTCTATCAAAGTTTTATAAAGCTGCATCATGACTTCCTGACTCTCAGACTCAATGCCTCAGCTAATGAAGAACTTCCTTACCACCTTATCTATTTGCGTTACCACTTTCAGTGAGTTACAGTCCCTATGACTATCAATGCTGTTAAGAGTCCTGACAGGTGTGGTATGGTGGAGCAATGGTAGAGGTGCTGCCTTACAGTGCCAGAGACCCAGGTTCGATCCTGACTACGGATGCTGTCTATATGGGGTTTGTACGTTCTCTCTGTGACCGCGTGGGTTTTCTCCGGGTGCTCTTGTTTCCTCCCACACTCCAAAGATGTACAGGTTTGTAGTTTAATTGGCTTACGAAAATTGGAATTGGCCCTAGTCTGTGTAGGGTAGTGCTAGTGTATGGGGACCGCTGGTTGGCAAGGGCTCACTGTGCCGAAGGGCCTGTTTTCGCACTGTATCTCTAGACTAAACAAAAGCTTGTTCTGGTTAAACTCCATCTGTCATTTCTCCTTCCATATCTCTAGCCAAATCCCACAATTTCCTTTAGTTGTCAATTTATAAACAGCGGGATCACACACATGGCACTGATTCCTCTGCCCTGGCATCAGTCACAATATCCTATACACCTCCTATTCACCCACCTCTCTGGCATGATCAGATAATTCTATGTAAAGTCTCTATACTCATTTTATGTAAAATACCTTACAATTGACAAAAAAGTATTAGTTTATACATTAGATGCACATTATAACCAAATGTTTCTAAAATTTTCTCAGCATTTTCAAACATTTTGTGTTTGCAGGCTCTACAAATCAGTATATTAGAAACATAGAAATTAGGTGCAGGAGTAGGCCATTCGGCCCTTTGAGCCTGCACCACCATTCAATATGATCATGGCTGATCATCCAACTCAGTATCCCGTACCTGCCTTCTCTCCATACCCCCTGATCCCCTTAGCCACAAGGGCCACATCTAACTCCCTCTTAAATATAGCCAATGAACTGGCCTCAACTACCCTCTGTGGCAGAGAGTTCCAGAGATTCACCACTCTCTGTGTGAAAAAAGTTCTTCTCATCTCGGTTTTAAAGGATTTCCCCCTTATCCTTAAGCTGTGACCCCTTGTCCTGGACTTCCCTAACATCGGGAACAATCTTCCTGCATCTAGCCTGTCCAACCCCTTAAGAATTTTGTAAGTTTCTATAAGATCCCCTCTCAATCTCCTAAATTCTAGAGAGTATAAACAAAGTCTATCCAGTCTTTCTTCATAAGACAGTCCTGACATCCCAGGAATCAGTCTGGTGAACCGTCTCTGCACTCCCTCTATGGCAATAATGTCCTTTTTCTAGTAGAAACAAGGAACTGCAGATGCTGGTTTACACGAAAGGACACAAAGTGCTGGAGTAACTCAGCGGATCAGGCCTCATCTCTGGAGAACAGGGAGCATGTCCAGTGAATTGCAAAAATTGGATTAACGTAGGATTAATCTAATTTGTGCTTAATGGACAGTGCAGATGCAACAAGTCGGGACTCTTCTTCAAATTGTTTTTTTTTTAATTTCTTCATTAATTGCTATTTAAAAGGTGCTTATTAAAATATGACAAGAAGTGATGTTGTATACCCAATTTCATTTCTTCAGGATGCTGTAGCTTGATTGAGTTATTCCATTCCTGCTGCAAGGTTGATTTTCCGGTATCATTCAGTGACCACCTCTTACGGATAACATCATTCTTGAAAAACAAAGCAATGCAATAAAAATCTAGCAATTTTTTATGTTATACTCCAGTGTACTTATCAATCCACCAGCAAAAAGATGCAAGGAATTTTGTGCTAAAATGATTGAGTCTAATAATATTAATCTACTAAGAACTACACAAAGAAACATGTTACGGAAAAGGGCTCTGCAGCTCGTGAGTCCGCACTGTCCATCAAGCACATATTTTAGATTAATCATACATTAATCTGATTCCAGATTCAGTTCGCCTCCAGATTTTGATTTAAATCTTTTTATTTGAATTTCACAGCAATTTGCATACAGACAGTGACAGTCAAGGCATAATTGTGCAACAGTATGTAAGCGACCCTCAAAGCCCTTACCCTTACCCACCCGAATCAGGTCGGAACCAAACGGGGACAAACAACACTCACATACATACACATCCACACAAATATGGTAAGATAAACAAAACAAAAAGTACTTAAAAAAAAAGGGGGCACTAATAACAGTAAATAAGTAAGTAATTAAATAAATAAGTGTGGGGAGGGGGGGGGGGGGGGGTTAAGGGGAGAGCAGCTGCAGTAGAGCAGAACAATGGTGGAGAGCACTCAGTCCTCTTCCGAGTCCGGGGACAAGTTGAGAGTTAACAAGTTCCAAGAAAGGGTTCCATGTATCTAGGAATGTCTGGGTAGAGCCTTTGAGAGAGAACCTAAGTTTTTAAGCTTTAAATTGTAAAGCACCTCCTTAATCCAGCGGGTGTGTGTCGGGGGACAGGTGAGCCTCCAGTTAAGCAAGATCAGTCTCCGGGCTAACAAGGTTGTAAAAGCTAGTACCCGTTTCATCGCAACAGAGAGGTTGGTATTGGGAGGGTTACTGAAAATGGCTGACAGTGGGTTTGGAGGAATAGTCTGGCCGTAGGCTCTGCTTATCAAGTCGAAAGCACTCCTCCAAAAGGCTGCTAGCTTAGGGCAAGACCAAAACATATGGCTATGGTTGGCAGGAGATTGATTACATCTGTTGCAGGTGTCCCTAACAGCGGAGTAAATTCTAGATAATCTTGCATTTGTGTAGTGGACTTTGTGAAGAACTTTGCATTGGATTAGGCCATGACGGGCACATATGGAGGAAGAATGGGTCAAGTCCAAGGCAGAGTCTCATTGCTGGTCTGTTAGTTTCGTATTCAGCTCACCCTCCCACGCAGCTTTTAATGAGGTATGAGGTTTCAATATAACCGACCCTAACAAGTTATACATTTCTTTTGGTTGGGATCTAGAGCTAAGATGGTATCGGTCAGGGTTTCAGGGGGGCGATTTGGGAAATGGGGGAATGTCTTCTTCACAAAATCCCTAATCTGGAAAAAACGAAAAAGGTGGGAGTTTGGGAGGCTATAGTTGGACAAGAGCTCCGCAAAAGACGAAAAGATGCCATCCTTGTACAGGTTTTTGATACTACTGATACCGTTGCTATGCCAGGTTTTGAATGCGTAGTCTGTACTTGAAGGTTTAAAGATGTGGTTTTTAAGCAGTGGGGTCAAGATGGAAGAGCCTTGTAAACCAAACTTTTTCCTGAGTTGACTCCATATCTTGAGCGAGAGGGACGCAATTGGGCCTGCACCCACAGATGTTATAGGAAGGTGGAGTTGGGAGCATAGGACAGACCGCATCGGGAGATGTGTACTCGCCTTTTCCATGTGTACCCAGGTCGGTAGGTGGTCGCAATCATCATTTATCCAATACAGGAGTTTTTGCAAGTTGGCTGCCCAATAGTATCGCCTAAAGTCAGGAAGTGCCAAACCGCCGTCACTCTTAGGAGACTGCAGTATCGCCTTTCAGATTCTAGCCGGTTTGCTACCCCATAAAAATTTAGATATTGTCCTTTCTAATTTATCAAAAAAAGATTTAGTGATAAGTATAGGGACATGCTGGAAAAGATACAGGAATTTGGGTAGGACGACCATCTTGACCAGATTTATCCGGCCCACGAGGGATAGCGATAAAACTGACCAGCGGTCAAAATCTCTTTCAGCTTTCTCAACCAGAGGCAGAAAGTTTGTGCGGAACATATCAGATAAGGGTGTTGTGATAAAGACGCCGAGGTAGCGAAACCCGTCCTCTGCCCATTTGAATGAGGTTAAAGAGCGAGGGAGCTGCTTAGCCAATGAGTTAATCGGTAATAACTCACTCTTTTGGTAGTTAAGTTTATAACCAGAATACGCGCCAAACCGTTCTAAAATATTCGTAATCACAGGGAGAGAGCTGACTGGGTTTGAGATGTACAGGAGCAGGTCATCCGCATACAATGAGACTTTATGAGTTGTATCGAACCGTGTAATACCTTTAAAGCCCTTCTCTGAGCATAACCAGACCGCCAAGGGTTCTATCGCGACAGCAAACAGAAGTGGTGATAACGGGCAACCCTGTCTGGTACCTCTCTGAAGGGGGAAGTGAGGCGACAGTGTGCCGTTTGTTTGTACTGAGGCCACCGGGGACGAGTATAATAGACTGACCCAAAGAATAAAACTGTTACCGAGGCCAAACCTGTCCATCGCCTCATATAGGTACCTCCACTCGACCCTGTCGAAAGCTTTTTCGGCGACGAGGGAGACCGCTATCTCCGGGGTCTCACTACTCGGTGAATAGATGATGTTAATGAGACGCCTAGTATTGTGGGAAGACTGTCGGCCTTGTATGAACCCTGTTTGGTCTAACGAGATAATAGAGGGCATCACTCGTTGAAGACGGAGCGCAAGGGCTTTAGAGAGGATTTTGAGGTCCACATTCAGGAGTGAAATTGGTCTATAGCTACTACAAAGCAGGGGATCTTTCTCCTTTTTAAGAATTAGGGAGATAGTAGCCTACGACAAGGTGGGCGGTAGGCGACGATGTAAAAACGCCTCATTGTACATATCTCTCAGGACTGGTGCGAGGAGAGCAGAGAAAGCTTTGTAATATTCTACAGTGAAGCCGTCAGGGCCAGGTGACTTTCCGCTTTGCAGCGATGTGATGGCTGCTTGGACCTCAGCAACAGTTATGGGACCACCCAAGTCTCTCGTGGCTTCATCGTCAATTCGGGGAAATGTCATACTACTGAGCATGTCACCTGCAGTGGGAGGACAATCGGAAACGTATAGTTCAGCGTAGAATTTAACAAATGCTTCATTAATTCTAAGAGGATCAGTTCCCCTCCAGATTTTACCACTCACCTACACACTTGGGGCAATTCTCAACAGCCAATTAACCTACCAGCCACCATATCTTTGGAGTGTGAACACTGGAGCACCCAGATGAATCCCACCCGGTTATGAAGTGAACATACAAACTGTACACAGACAAGAGAGAGTCAAGAGTCAAGAGTCAATTTAATTGTCATTTGGACCCCTGGAGGTCCAAACGAAATGCCGTTTCTGCAGCCATACATTACACACAAATAGACCCCAGACACAACATAATTACATTTTACATAAACATCCATCACATAGCTGTGATGGAAGGCCAAAAAAACTTATCTCTCCACTGCACTCTCCCCCCCCCGATGTCAGAGTCAAAGTCAAAGCCCCCGGCTGGCGATGGCGATTGTCCCGCGGCCATTGAAGCCACGCCGGGTGGTGCGAGGTCGCACACCGGGTCTTGGTGTTGGAGCCCCCGGTGTGCGCTCGCAAAGTCCCGCGGCCATTCCAGCCGCGCGGGGCAGTGGTGTCAGGCCCCGCTCCAGGAGCTCTTCAACCCCGCAACACGGGCGGGAGAATTCGCTGTTGCAGGAGCCCCGAAAAGCGGTCTCCCTCCAGTGACCCGCGGGCTCCCGGTGCCGCCGTCCGCAGACCCGCAGTAGCAGCCTTCGCATCAGCAGCAGCAGCAGCGGCATCGGCAGCAGCAGCAGCAGCAGCAGCAGGCAGCAGCAGCAGCAGCAGCAGCTCCTCCACCGCTCCACCCGCTCCGGTCTCGGCCAGCTCCGCGACGGCAACGGTGAGTCGGCACCAGAGTCCCCGGCTTCTTCCCGTTGGAGGCCGCTCCTCGTTGCGGCCTCAACGACACCTGAGACCCGACGAGAAAAGGTCGGGTCTCCAGTGCAGGGAGAGATTCAAAAGTTTCCCCCCCCCCCTCCCACCCCACCCCCATCCCCCCACACACACACCCCAACATAAAATAACAAAAACTACATAAAAACAGACAAAAAATAATAAAAACGCGGACAGGCTGCAGAGGCCGCTGCTGGCCAGAGCCGCGCCGCCTACCAGCACCCAAGGTTAAGATTGAACCTGGGTCTCTCATTCCACTCATATCTTGTCATGATAAGCAGTTATTATTAATAAAGGTTCACAGGTTAGCGTGATCCTCGTTAATTGATAATGGAGAAAATAGGAAAAATTACAATATAAAACACTATGAAATGTAATACTGCATGGTACATGGACTTACTACTGAGATCCAATGATTAGCTGTAGGTACACCATCCACCAAGACTTTATCCATTTCTCACAGATATTTACCTTTCCGAGGCATCCCCTATCAAATGGATTATTAATTGTCAATAATGCTCAACTATATATTGTCAAAATTTCTTGTTCATTCTTTACTCAACGGCAACAGTGATGAAGAAATCAATTTACTTTAGACGACTTGAAAGAATGCAAACAATTTGCAGTATTTGAGATAACATCTATTACACTTACAAATTAATAAATAATGTTATGAAAAATATTAAATGTTATGAATATGAATGCATTTTTTAAACTTTCCTTATATCGTAACATTATATTTTGTTCACTGGAAATCAATTTATAAAAGAATGATTACCAAAAGTAAAAATAAAGGTTGATGGAGATCCACTTATTCCTCCTTAAATTGTGTCAGTCAGAAAATGGTATTGATTAATCTGTGCAGTGATGAAGGGAAGCATGCAAAGAGCAGCACCTGCAATGAAGATACGGAAAATATCAAAAAATTATATTATCACTACCTTGATCAGTAATTTAAAACATATAATTTGGTGCATCCAACATTTTATAACTGAAGCCAAACAGATAGTAAACAGAAGCTTAATTTAGATTAAAATACTCCATAAATTTTAATATTTACTTTTTTGTTGAGCAATACGTGACTGATCCTTGCATCAATTGGGCAGATTTCTGATGCCAATGAGCTGCCTATACTTCCCATTCCCCCACCTATTTTGTCCACATTTGCCAGGAATGGGATTTCCTGAATGCCTTTTTCCCCCAAGTCATGTCAGGTCCAGGGTGGTTGGCGACTCCTTTTTATCATGGGATGTTTAACTCGTGAATGGAATCTGATGTAAAAGGTCTGAAACAAGTCTCATAGAAAGAAACAAAAACTGAAAATGATTGAACTACCTTGGCTGCTTTCAGGGACTGCTGGGCATCACAGGTGCTTGTGTGCTACTCAGATGAAAGTAACAATGATTTGGTTTGATACTTATATGTACATTCCCCATTTTAGATAGATGTCTCTGTATAGTAGTGTTTTCATTGTAAAGGGGCTGTCCCACTGCGACGACTAATTGGCGAGTTTGGAAGAGTTTGCCCAGAACTCATACTCGCCGCATGGTCGACAAGGTCCTAGGAGGTCTTTGTAAAGGGCCTGTCCCACTATACGAGTTTACCCAAGAGCTGTCCGGAGTTCAAAAAAAAAATCAAACTCGTGTTAAGTACGTAGAATGTATGTAGTGGGTACGTCGGAGCTCGGGACGTGTCTTAGCGGCTCGTAACGCTAACTGCAGGTACTCGTGAAACGCGGTAAGCTCGTGAAGTTATTTCAACATGTTGAAAAATGTCCACTAGAGCCCCGAGTACCTACGAGCGTCTATTACCGTAATTCTCCAAGTTCGAATCAGGGGAAACTCGGGAGAACTCTTGAATTACCTCGTACAGTGGGATAGGCCCTTAACTCTCCTTCATGCTCAAGAGTAGTCCCTGCGTACTCGAGGCCTCAGCTAGGTCGCGGCGTATTTTTCATCGTGCTGAAAAATGCCCGCGAGTAAAAAAAGGTTGCCATGGAAAAAAATCGATATTTTTTTACTCGTAGGTTTAGTCGAAGTAGGTTGCAGTAGGTCGGAATGTTATTCATAGGTAATCGAGGGTAGTCGAAGGTAATCAAAGGTAGTCGAAGGTAGTCGTAGATAGTCTTCAACATAGTCGAAGGGTGGTTAAAGAAGATCGAAGGAGGTCGTCTTCACTCTCCACTATTCGGTGTCCAATTTTCCCGAAGCTAGTTGAAGCTAGTCAAAGCTAGTCTTCAACATAGTCGAAGGAGGTCTTCTACAAAGTCGAAGGAGGTCTTCAACATGACACTTTTTCAAACTCTCCTAATCTCTTCTAAACTCGCCAATTAGGTCGCTGCAGCGGGACAGCCCCTTAACTTTGCATTTGTAAATAAACTTTGTAAAAACAAAATGCTGTGTGAGACATATCCTTGGCTGTGGGGTTTAATCTCTCTGAATAAAGCATAGTCCAGTGGGGATTGTGTCCGGTTGGAAACCTCCACTCCCGACAGTAAATCACAAACAATCTCCCAGATGTACTGGGGGACACAGGACCTAGGGTGACGGAGGAACTGAAGGAAATTCACATTAGTCAGGAAATGGTGTTGGGTAGACTGATGGGACTGAAGGCTGATAAATCCCCAAGGCCTGATGGTCTGCATCCCAGGTGTTGTATACATGTAAGACTGTCCTTACAGTCACCACTAGAGGGCTCTGCCCCTATATGAAGGTTTTTCTCGGAATCAGTCCCGCAGCCATCTTGGCTTGAATAAACCGACTTACTGACAAGGTACAACATGAGTCGATATTGAGTTATTATCGGTCAAACACATCTGGCGACAACGATGGCTAGTTTAACTCTCGCTACCCCCTCTCCATTCTTGGAAAGTCCAGGAGAGCCTCCTGTACAATGGACATGATGGTTCGAAAGTTTCACCACATACTTCATCGCAAGTGGCCTGGACGGCGAGGCCATATCGGACGCTCACCGCCGAGCGATCCTGCTGCATTGCCTCGGAACAGAGGGACAGCGGATCTTCACGCAGTTGGGCAGTGCTGCAACGAGCAAGTACAGTAATGCTGTTACTGCACTTGGCAAATATTTGGCCCAAAGACAAGTGTGATGATAGAGAGATACTGTTTTTGTCAACAGGGACATGACGAACATGTGAAGCACTTTGTTTCTTCATTGATAGAACTAGCTACAAAGTGTAATTTTGGGGCGCTGACTGATGAGTTGGTGAGAGACCAGCTGATAGAAAAGACTTCTATCCCACGGAGCAGAGAGCACCTTCTAATGGAGGATGATGATCTCAAAACCGAAAAGGCACAAGAATTAGCTGTGCAAATTGAAAGTGCGATGCATGATGCCAAAGTGCTCAAACAACATTCGATGGCAAGCACTGAGGGAGCATCTAGTCACTCATCTCATCAGATGAACACAGCACCAGTGCAGGGCATTCATAAACAGTCGAAAAACAATCGCTCAAACAAGCAGTGTCCAAATTGTGGCCGGACACATGCTCCCAAGGAATGTCCAGCTTACGGTAAATGGTGCAACGTGTCTGTCGGTCGTCGAAAAAGAGAGCGTCATCCGTCCGCCATGTAAACGATGAATCTCCGGGTGTACATGACGTATACTCCATAAAGAACAGGGCTGACCAGGATGTTTGGTCAACAGGTGCTTTCAAAAACTGCAGGGTCCAGACCTTTTGAGCGTAGACCTCTACAATAGGTCTTTTTCGGACTACCCAGTTGCTCTCCCGAGGGACACTCTTCACTCTTATGATGGTTCAACCATAGTTCCTGCTACAAAGGAGTCAAGCTCGATCGCTTCACATTCTACGTCACAGAAGGAAAGAGTCTGATGGGAGTCAATTTGTTTGATCGTCTAGGATTCAAGCTTCAGGACTCAACCGGCACGAACATCAATGTGATCAGCGACGCGAACTATAGACATGAGGATCCTTCCGTTTTCTCTGGTTTTGGGGTAGTTAAACGGTACTGCCACGCACCTCGTGTAGACACATCAGTCCTGCCTGTTTCACAACGCCTATGGCGTCTAACATTTTCCATTCGCTCGACAGTCACAACTGAACTGAAGTGACACGAAAATGATAGTATCATTGAACGCAACGTTTTATCCCCTTGGATATCGAATCTTGTCATCATGTGACGGAAGAACGGTGAACTCAGACTTTGCATCGATCTCAAAACGGTCAACAAAGCCATCATTCCGGACAAATACCCTCTGCCAACAATACAAGAGCTTTCTACGTCGTTCCATGGTTCAACAGTGTTCACAAAACTAGACATGTGCCAAAGCTACCTTCAGGTACCACTAGCAGAACGCAGTCGGCATTTGTCAGCATTCATCAACTTTCATAGGACAACAGAAGGAAAGAAAACAGGCAATACGGGCTGAAAAGATGAAGTACAAGGGGAAGCTGGCCAGGAATATAAAGGAGGACAGTAAAAGCTTCTTTAGATATGTTAAGGGAAAAAGAGTAGCAAAGTCAAATGTGGGTCCCTTGAAGGCAGACACGGGTGAAATTATTATGGGCAACAAGGAAATGGCAGAAGAGTTGAATAGGTACTTCGGATCTGTCTTCACTAAGGAAGACACAAACAATCTCCCAGATGTACTGGAAGACAGAGGATCTAAGGGGGTTGAGGAACTGAAATAAATTTTCATTAGGCGAGAAATAGTATTGGGTAGGCTAATGGGACTGAAGGATGATAAATCCCCTGGGCCTGATGGTCTGCATCCCAGGGTCCTCAGGGAGGTGGCTCGAGAAATAATGGACGCATTGGTGATCATTTTCCAATGTTCAATAGATTCAGGATCAGTTCCTGTGGATTGGAGGATAGATAATGTTATCCCACTTTTCAAGAAAGGAGCGAGAGAGAAAACAGGGAATTACAGACCAGTTAGCCTGACTTCGGTGGTGGGAAAGATAACGGAGTCAATTATTAAAGAGGTAATAATGGGGCATTTGGATAGCAGTAAAAGGATTAGTCCAAGTCAACATGGATTTATGAAAGGGAAATCATGCTTGACTAATCTTCTGGAGTTTTTTGAGGATGTGACAAGTAAAATGGATGAAGGGGTGCCAGTGGGTGTAGTGTATCTAGACTTTCAGAAAGTCTTTGATAAGGTCCCACACGGGAGACTGGTGACTAAAATTAGAGCACATGGTATTGGGGTAGGGTGTTGACGTGGATAGAAAATTGATTGGCAGACAGGAAGCAAAGAGTAGGAGTGAACGGGCCATTTTCAGAATGGCAGGCAGTGGCGAGTGGAGTGCCGCAAAGCTCGGTGTTGGGGTCACAACTGTTTACCATATATATTAATGATTTGGAAGAGGGAATTAGGAGAAACACTAGCAAGTTTGCAGATGACACAAAGCTGGGTGGCAGTGTGAACTGTGAAGAGGATGTTAGGAAGTTGCAGGGTGCCTTGGACAGGTTGAGTGAGTGGGCAGATGCGTGGCAGATGCAGTATAATATAGATAAATGTGAGGTTATCCACTTTGGTGGCAAAAACAAGGGGGCAGATTATTATCTCAATAGGGTTAGGTTAGGAAAGGGGGAGGTACAGCGAGACCTGGGTGTCCTGGGTGTCAGTGAAAGTTGGCGTGCAGGTACAGCAGGCAGTGAAGAAAGCTAATGGAATGTTGGCCTTCATAACAAGAGGATTTCAGTATAGGAGTAAAGAGGTTCTTCTGCAGTTGTATAGGGCTCTGCTAAGACCACATCATGGCTTGAATAAACACACAATACTCCAGGTGTGCTCTCACCAGGGCCCTGTACAACTGCAGAAGAACCTCTTTACTCCTATACTGAAATCCTCTTGTTATGAAGGCCAACATTCCATTAGCTTTCTTCACTGCCTGCTGTAAATGTACTACCTCAGTAGATTAAGTGTTGACAAAATATAGTCGGCCTGAAACTTAATTGCATGTGCCATTTAGTTTCTGAGTATTTGAAGTACTTTGGCTTTTGCCATTAAAATCCACGGCAGGAACCATTGCCAGTCTCTCAAGCATCCACTGATTGGGGGGTGGGGGGGAGGAGGTGCTGCAAGGGTGCAGACTGGGATGCCCTCCCTGTAATGTCAGTCATGGTTTTCTGGTTGAGTAAATCCCGAAGGAACTGGAGGAAGTTTGCATGAAGCAGAGGGGGGGAGGAGGAGGATGAGGAGGAGAGTGAGAGAAGAGGGGAGAACCTCGCGTCCGTGTATCTGGAGGGCCGGGAAGTCCATTGTAAGCTGCAGAAACAGCAGACCACCTCACAAGCTATACTCTTGTCCATCTCATAAACCACCCCGGGCACCAGAAGTCATCCTCCATCCCGCCCGCTCGCCGTGCAGAAGACGCCAGAGGTCCTCACCCCTCGGGAAGCCGCCGCCGCCGCCGCCATCGCTCCCGTCCCCTCTCCGCTCCTCTCCCGCAACCGGAAGCGAGGGCACGAGGCACGGTCGCTCTCTGATCTTTGCACGGAAGCTCGCGCCGTTGCCAGGGCGACCGAGTCACGCGTTGCCAGGGCGACCGAGTCACGCGTTGCCAGGGCGACGCATCCACCCGCCCGCCCGGGACCTCGCGCCGCTGCATTTCTCTTTGCAAACTATCATCACCTTTTACGGATTCTCGTCAATTTTCCAGTTAACCATTTTAAACCTCTTTCGTGTTATCCTGCGTGTATTTTCCCCACTTCCTTTATCTTGGCTCTGCTCGTCCACAACGTGTAGAGAATCAGCATGGAAACAGGCCCTTCAGCCCACAAAGGTCAAAGAAGACCATCGATCAGCAATTCACACTATTCTATGTTGTCCCACTATCCTATTCTTTTTTCTGACCACCCCCTCAGTCTTTGCTGAGACTTAAAAATACATCAGGGGCAATTTACAGAGGTCAATTAACCTGCAAACTCACACGTCTTTGGGATGTGAGATGAAACTGGAGCAGCAGAGGAAACCCCTGCGGTCATAGGGAGAGCATGCAAACTCTGCACAGATAGCACACGAGTTCACGATGGAACTGGGTCTCTGTTACAGTAAGGCAACAGCTCTATCAGCAGCACTATGTTGGCCACTTTAGCACTACAAACCTTTACATTTCTCTGAAATCCTAAAAACTAAAAGATGAGCCGTCTGCAAGGTTGATGCATGACAGGCTGAACTTTCCACCATTCCTTTGGTTTTACTTTACATTTCCAACATCCGATGCATATTTATTTTCTACCATTATGAACCATCTTTGTGAACACATTGCGTTTATACATCCATTATCTTTGCATCTGACATAGACTTGCACTTCACTCTTCAACAAATGTTTAGGGCAGCATAGCGGTAGAGTTACTGCCTTACAATACCAGACACCCGGGTTTGATCCTGACTACGGGTGCTGTCCGCATGGAGTTTGTACGTTCTCCCCGTGACCATGTAGAGTTTTTTTCCGGGTGCTCCGGTTTCGTCCCACACAAATATTTTTTACAGGTTTGTGGGTCAATTGGCTTCAGTAAAATTGTAAATTTTCCCTTGTGTATAGTTGGATAGTGCTAGTGGAGGTGATCGGAGCGGCCAAGGTGGGCCGAAGGGCCTATTTTGCGCTGTATCTCTAAAATCTAAAAGTCTAAATGTCCTGAATGTTGCTCACCTCAACCTTCGTTTCAGGCTGGTCACCTTGCATCAGAACTAGAAGAAAATATGTAGAAATCAAACATGTATTTTTCAGTCTCAGAAAAGACCGAGGGGTGGACAGAACAAAGTTTCAAGACCGAAGAGGGGAGATCAGGAGAATCCTACAATTGGCACAAGCTGATATTGGCCACAATGCATATAGCAAACAATCTAACCAGAATCAGTCCTAAAGTGATGAAAGCTGGTTTGTTGGCCCTATGTTTGTGCATTCAAATGACCTGAAGCACTCTAGCTGCCCAGCTGTAGGTTCAGAAGGTTACTGAGGCCTCAGTGAAGGTAGAAAAGCAGCAGTTAATCTTATCCAGTGTTACCTCGGCTGGAGGTCACACAATTTACCATGATAACATTCATTGTTTGATTCTTATTTTGTTCTGAATAAAATTTTATTTATTTGTGGTGTAATATCGATAATATATTGTAAAATATTCACCTGGAAAAAATGCAATAACTTAAACTTCACTATTACTGCAGTAAAATGGTACCAGAGTTCCACAAGCCTTAATATTAACGCATATCGTTTGCTGAAGTCTGAAGAGGGGTCTCGACCCCATACATCACCCATTTGTGTTCTCCAGAGATGCTGCCTGTCCAGCTGAGTTACTCCAGCATTTTGTGCCAATCATCACAAGTAGCAAAAGTTATTCATTCCAGAAAGCATTTCATATTCTGCATAATATATTCCATTCATTTTGATGCATTAGCCATTTGTCATTACTTGCCCGGCTCAAACATGATTGAAATAAAATTGAAATAAACATAATAATGTTTCCAGGAAACAATAATTAGATTATTGTCTGAGGTGTGTTCCCTCTCCATCTTTCCACGTCATATAATGTTGACATTGTTTTATTCTGATATCAATTGTGTTTTTTTTATGTTCTTATCATTTCACTAATGGCAGCATCATTTTTTTTTTGCTGTCCAAATTGCTACATCTTTTTTCTCAGTAGTTTCTTTTATTTCAAAAATAGGAATATTGTTTTCACAGCTGTTTGTGGTTTATATCAACGATTTGGATGAGAACGTAGAAGGCATGAATAGCAGGTTTGCAGATGACTCTAGCGTGGGTGGTATCGTGGAGAGCGAAAATGGTTATCAAAAATTATAACAACATCTTGATCAGTTGGGCAAATGGGCTGAGGAATGTTCAATGGAGTTTCATGCAGAGAAGTGTGAAGTGTTGCATTTTGGAAAGTCAAACCGGGGCAGGACCTTTACAGTGAATTGCAGGGCCCTGGGGAGTATTCTGAGCAGAGAGATCTAGGCATACAGGTACATAGTGTCTTGAAAATGGCGTCACAGGTAGACAGAATGGTCAAACATTCAGTACATTGACCTTCATCAGTCAGGATATTGAGTATAGAAACATAAAAAATAGGTGAAGGAGTAGGTCATTCAGACCTTCGAGACCTCAGTCAGGCGAACGGCAACAAACGGAGACAGCAACAGCGCCGCAGCTTGGCGCCAACCCAGAGCATGTGTCCTTTTTAGGGCAGGCACCTATGGATGTCGAACAGGATGGCATCACCCTGCTGCAGACTTCTACTGCCTTAAACGCAAGAAGAAGTTCCTGCTTTTCCCCCATATCCCTTGATTCCCTTAGGCCTAAGAGCTAAATCTAACTTTCTCTTGAAAACATCCAGTGAATTGGCCTCCACTGCCTTCTGTGGGAGAGAATTCCACAGATTCACAACTCTCTTGGTGAAAACGTTTTTCCTCATCTCAATCCTAAATGGCCTACCCCTTATTCTTAAACTGTGACAACTGGTTCTGGACTCCCCCAACATCGGGAACATTTTTCCTGCATCTACCCTGTCCAATCCTCTAAGAATGTTATATGTGTCTGTAAGATACCCTCTCATCCTTCTAAATTCCAGCGAATACAAGCCCATTCTTTCATCATGCGTCGGTCCCGCCATCCTGGGAATTAACCTGGTGAACTAACACTGCACTCCCTCAGTACCAATAATGTCCTTCCTGAAATTAGGAAACCAAAATTGCACACAATACTCCAGGTAACTAGGGCCCTGTACACCTGCAGTACGACCTCCTTGATCTTAAACTCAAATCCTCTTGCAATGAAGGCCAACTTTACTGCCGGCTGTACCTGCAAGCTTACTTTCAGTGACTGATGTACAAGCACACCCAGGTCTCGTTGCACCTCCCCTTCTCCTAGTCCGACACCATTCAGATAAACATCTGCCTTCCTGTTCTTGCCACCAAAGTGGATAACCTCACATTTATCCACATTATTCTGCATCTGCCATGCTTCTGCCCACTCACCCAAGTCACCCTGCTCGCAGCTCACATTGCCACCCATCTTTGTGCCATCCGCAAAATTAGAGATGTCACGAGATTCCCTCGTCCAAATCATTAATATTAGGATATTAAATTGGGATATTATCTTAAGAGGATAAGTAAAAGTGATTTGATACATGAAACATTTGAATCTCTCTGTTCAACAGAATCTAAACAAGCATTTCATTTACAAAAGTTTATTTTGTATTACAATTCTTACAGGCAAAATTACAATGTGCTGCCAGTAAATGAGGGTCAATATCAGAGAGTGTATTCATCCTAATCTGGAAATTAGTAGCATGTGCCGTATGGCATTCACGGAGTGTCAGTATCAGTTTGATATTTCTGAATTACCCCCCCCCCCCCCCCTCCCCCTCCCTAAGAGAGTAAAACAACCGCATATTTACTTAGTGGTGTTCCAATGTAAACGATTGAGCACTCTGTAGTATAGCTGCGGTTGTAACCAGAAGTTGTATCAGCCAAAGGGCTACAAAGTGCTGGGGTAACTCAGCGAATCAGGCTGCATCTCTGGAGCACATGGGCAGGTGACGTCTCTTCAGTCTGAAGAAGGGTCCCGATTCGAAACGTCAACTATCCACCTCCTCCAGAGATGCTGCCTGACCCGCTGAGTTACTCCAACACTTTGTTTCCTTTTGTGTAAATCAACATCCGCAGTTCCTTGTTTCTACAGTTATATCAGCCACTTTGTGCAGGGCAAAATCTACAAACAGAACCGAGACAAATGTGAGCGAAATAGGGTGGTAAATAAGCAAAGCACTCCGTGACCAACTCAGTTCCACTAGCGTCAACGGAGCATTATCATGAGTATCCTAATATCCGAGATTCCTAATATGTTGGAACAAAATAACATAATTGAATAAGACATACCTGATGGGTTCCTTCCAACCCTAAAGTCCTCATTGTCCCAAGGAATTGTCCCCTCCGCTCTCAAAACTGCTGCTGTTACACCAATCTTAAAGAAACCTGGTCTTGATCCCTCCTCTCTCATTAACTACCGCCCAATCTCAAACCTACCCTTTCTTTCAAAAACACTGGAGCGTATCGTTGCGTCGCAACTTCATTCCCACCTCCTTGCGTATAACCTACTTGAACCCCTCCAATCTGGCTTTCGCCCGCTCCATAGCACACAAACTGCTCTCCTCAAAGTCCTCAACGACCTCCTCACCTCTGCTGACACTGGTTCCCTCAACATCCTCATCCTCCTCGACCTGAGCACAGCCTTCGATACAGTGAACCATAACATCCTGCTCACCAGACTCAAAGACCTCGGCATTGAAGGCTCTGCACTCAGCTGGCTCCGTTCCTACCTTTCCAACAGATCCCACTTCACCTCTCCACAACCACACCTCTGCTACGGCCACAGTCACTCAAGGCGTTCCCCAAGGCTCTGTACTTGGCACCCTCCTCTTCATCATCTACATCCTCCCCCTTGGTCAGATACTCCGCCACTTCAATCTGAACTTCCACTGCTACGCTGATGACACCCAGATCTACCTTGGCACCAAATCCCCCCACAACCCCCCCCCCCCCATATCAACTCCTGTTTGTCAGCTATAAAAACCTGGATGCAACATAATTTCCTCAAACTCAACAGAATTCCTCCTCATAGGCTCCAAAGCCACGCTCAGCAAAATCAATAACCCCACTCTCACCATCGACGGCACCACTGTCTCCCCATCTCCCCAGGCCCGCTACCTTGGTGTGATCTTTGATTCCACCCTCTCCCTTGAGCCGTACATCCGCCATGTCATTAAAACCTCCTTCTTTCATCTCTGCAACATCGCCAAAATCAGACCCTCTCTCACACCGCCCGCTGCTGAAAGACTCATCCATGCCTTCATCTCCTCCCGACTGGACTACTGCAACTCACTTCTCCTTGGCATCAGCTCCACCTACATCAACCGACTCCAACTGGTCCAGAACGCAGCCGCCCGACTCATCACCCACACCAAATCCTGGCATCACACCACTCCAGTCCTCAAACAACTTCACTGGCTTCCAATCTCCCACCGACAAAATCCTGATCCTCACCTACAAAGCCCTCCACCATCTGCCCCCCCATATCTCACTGACCTCCTCTCCCCCTACCAACCCTCACGGTCCCTCAGATCCACATCAGCTGGTCTCCTCTCAAATCCACAAGTCCAACCTCCGCAGTTTTGGGGACAAAGCCTTCTCCAGGGCAGCTCCCAGGCTCTGGAACTCCCTCCCCCAACTGATCCGCAATTCCGTGTCCCTCACCATCTTCCAGTCCCGCCTCAAGACCCATCTCTTCACCTCTGCCTATCCTTAGCCCCACGTGCCGTCCCTTTTCATCTGTGCATTAATTGCCTCATACTGTGTTTTGTATTGAATTCTGTATTTACTTTGTGTACTAGTCATGTCTCTACTATTTATTTCATTCCCCTTACATGCTTTTCCTCTACCTGCTAATTTTTTGTAAGGTGTCCTTGAGACTCTTGAAAGGCGCCCATAAATAAAATGTATTATTATTATTATTATTAAACCACACTGATTCATGTTCTCCACAGATGCTGCCTGACCCGCTGTGTTCCTCCAGAACTTTGTGTATGTTTTCCTTAATATGACACACCCCAGCTTTGTCAAATGAATGTGTAGACTTTAGAGATACGGCGTGGAAACAGGCCCTTCGTCTTACCGAGACCATCCCGACTAGCGATCTAGAAACCAAATAGCCTACAAACTTGCTCGTCTTTGGAGTGTGGGAGGAAATCGGAGCACCCAGAGGAAACCCACAGGGAGAACGTAGAAACTCCGTACAAACAGCACCAGCAGTCAGGATCGAATCCGGATCTCTGGAGCTGTGAGGCAGCAATTCTACCGCTGCGCCACCGTGCCACATTTTAGCCTCCGGCCCATACATGCACTGGCCTAATATAAATTTCATTTTGAGCAGAGTACCTTGGATGAAATGCCTTTCTTCGAAACTCATTCCCCGATTGAAGTTTAGAACTTCAGATACTTTGGTTCATTTACCATTTGTACACCGAATGAATCAGAACATTGAAAATAAATATGTGTTAACTTCACACAACCTCTGCATGTCGAGGGCGTTTAATATCAGACGCGGTGTTTCAAGTAGATACAAAATTGTACGACAAATTAAGGTTAGCGGTAGGGACATGTAGGCAAACACAGGAGAATAATTCCTAAAAACTGTAGACATTGGAACGCTCTGTACGATATAGGTTTTCAATATAAATTATAAGATTAACCCTATGCAATTAGTTGTTATTAGACAGCGTCAAAAGTAACGGTATTTTAAAAGAAAATATACAAATTTAGTCCATCAGATTTCTGTCCACGGCATTCGCCAGTGCTAAAACGCACAGTTTCAAACAGAACGTGTCTTCTATCTCGTGAAGAGGAAAAATGGCTCAATTATTAAGTGTCTTTAAAAAGGGGGGTAACATTCACATAAGGGTTTCGACCCTCTCATTCAGCAGCCGTTTTGATTATACCATGAATGGTAATAAAATGTCAATAATTCTACACAAAATACTCCATAACGACAGTGTAAATAATGTGGGCGCAGGAATGAATTAGCAGGGGTTTGTTTTTGTATCTTCACGCACAAATCCGAAAACAAGCAACTTAATTCTTGATTTGTCAGGGGTTATAGCGAGAAGGCATTAGAACGAGGTTGGCAGGGGCAGATAGAACAACCATGATTCAATTGTGGAGTAGACTCGATGGGCCGAATGGCCTAATTCTGCTCCTAGAACTTACGAACGGTTTCGCGTGGAGTTTTCGCCAGTTCGTTGGGTCTCAAAGTCTCGAAGGAGCTCGGTGGAACATTTTAAAATGCACAACAGAATTGGCGAGGTGAAACAGCATGCAATGTGTAAGAATGATTCGACAATGTGTAACGCACGCTGGGCTCATTCTGATTTTCGGTACGTTGTAAACTCCACCGGACAGATTCCGAAACGAAGCGGGTAGCGGGGCACCCCGTGTCCACGGGAGCCATCCCTGGCGTGCTTGGGTCGGCCTCGGGCAGCTTCACCTTCGAGCCGAGCACAAGAGGAGAATAGCGAGCCTGCCCTTCCCTCCCATCTCACACATAAGCAGAGTCGCTGGACTGAGTTCGCCCGAAGTTGGGCACCCCGATTCTATGCGGCGAGTCCTTGTTCCTGATCTCGTATATGGATTTGCGCCGCTCCTGCGCCCCTCTCACCGCCGTTTTGATCTTCCTCCAACCCAAGTGGTTCAACTCTGCCAGATTGAGGATCACGCAAAGACCACTCACGGCGAACATGAAGACGAGGAACACAGTCTTCTCCGTGGGCCTGGACACGTAGCACTCGACCATCTTCACGCACGGGTATCGGTTACACTCGTACATGGACGGCACCTTGAACCCGTAGAGGAAGTACTGTCCCATCAAGAAACCAATCTCCAAAGCATTCCTGAAAACAACCTGGATGATGTAGAAACGCGAGATCCCTTCCTGCCGTCGAATCTTTGACATTTTGCTGTTCCTCGCAGCCGAGTTTTGCATTTCTTTAACTTCTAAAAAGTCCGACTGCATCTCCTTGGTGAAAAATTCCGAGTTCTGCAGCACCCCGTTCACTGTCGTGTTCTTGATCTTGTTGTCTTCTCGCTTCTTGTCTTTATCCAAGGTGATGAAGACGGTGGAGTACTGTCTCTCTCGCTGTTTGGAGGACTGGTGCACCGAGTACGTTATAAAGCAGAGGCTGGGAGTGCATACCATGATGATCTGGAAGACCCAGTAGCGTATATGTGAGATGGGGAAGGCTTTGTCGTAACAAGCCTGGTTACAGCCGGGCTGGAGGGTGTTGCATACAAACATGGTCTGCTCGTCATCATATACTGTCTCGCCCACGATGGCCACCACCAAGATTCGGAAAATCACTACCACTGTCAGCAAGATCCTGCGAGGAGAGAAAGATAATCCGAGTCACCCAGTCTCTCCCATACATTACTAGACATCCACAATTCTGCTCTGCGAACCTTTGCCGCACACTCTAAAACCCCTTTTATAAACCTCCCCCCCCCCCCCCCCCCCGAACCAGTCAGAACTAAAAAGCACCAATAATCGTAAAATGTAGACACGAGAAACTGCAGGAAACTGCTGAAATCTTGAACAAAACACAAAGTTCTGGAGGAATTCGGCGGGTCGGGTAGCATCCGTGGAGGGAACGGATCGGCGACGTTTCGAGAAGACTTTTCCCTTTCAAGATGTTACCTGGCCCGCCGAGTTCCTCCAGCACCTTGTGCTTTGACCAACAGTTGTTAACTTTGGAGTAGAAGCTTCAAAGGACAAAAGGACACAAAGTGCTGAAGCATCACGGCCGAGACACGAAACATCGCCTATACACGTTCTCCAGAGATGCTGCCTGAGCCGCGAGTTACTCCAGCACTGTGTGTCCTTTTGTGTAATAACCAGCACCCGAAGTTCTGTGTGTCTACAGTGTTACACCGCAATGTACATATCCATCGATCAATGTACATATCCATCAACGTATATTTGCACAAATCCGTACAAATCCATATTTGGCGAAAGATAACTTACGCAATCGCTACCATTCGCGTTTCTACTTTTACCCTATCTGCTTGCTACAAGGTACCTTTGAAAATTCCTGGATTTGAGACGTTCGACTACGTGGATTGAAAAGACGCTACTGATAAAGTTAACCGTCATTATGGATACATAATAATGGATTAAAGTCTTCGGAATGAATGCTACACCCGACGGGAGTTCGCCGCGTTAAAGGTTCATTTGCTGATTTTGCAGATCTTGGCAATCCGCTTACCTTCCTATCATTGTCGAATGCTGTTGAACAGCCGCCTCCAGCAACCTCTCTAGTATTGTCCATTCTCCCATCTCTGTGCATCCGGCGAGACGAACGGTGACTAAAGCACGGCCGTGCTGGTAGATTTCACCCTCCTTTTATTCTCTACGAAACCACACCAAAAAAAAAAAAATCTGTCCAAACCGTCCCCTTTAGCACGGCCGGTCGCAGTGTCAACGCAGACCTGTACCTGGCATCTCAGCGCCTTCCCGTCCTTAGTCTGAAGTGCCGATTAATTTAATCTCATTCGCTTTGGAGAGGAGGATGAAACGGTCGGAATGGGGGAAGGTGGTATTTAGAGTCATGCGGGTTTTAATCTTCCTTTAAATACTTTCGTCCTGCGTCACGCACAGGCAGGTTTTATTTTGTGGACATCAGCTAAATGAAGAAGGATCTTCACCATTTCATTATTTTGAAATATCCCAGGACAGATTAATTTGCTGTAACATTTGCATTGTAATCTTATATTCCCAAAATAACTGGCATGCACACTGCACGGTTTAAACAAGAAGTCGTCAGCAAAGCCAAATGCAAAAATCGTAAACCCGAGCGGCTCATTGAACACAGCGATCGCTCCCTGTGGTGACATATCCCCTACTTGCAGCCTGAAGAAGGGTCCCCACAAGGGTCCCCACATGCTTTTTCTTCAGCGATGCTGCCTGACCCGCTGAGTTACTCCAGCACACTGTTTACATCTTTGATGACACTATCAAGACGTGTTTGAGTTAATATTAAACAGAGAGAGAGAGAGATACAAAGTCATTGGAGTAATGGGACGCTCTGATTGAAGCCCCCGTTGTGGTCTGAAGCCTGTAAATCAACATTCAAATTTGGGGGGAAAACACAAAGAGATGGAGTAACTCAGCTGGTCAGGCACCATCTCTGGGGGGAAACGACAGGCGATGGTTTGGGTCGGGAGCTCTCGCCAGCCCGACCCCGAAACGTCACCTATCCATGTTCCCCAGATATGCTGCCTGGCCTGCTGAGTTACTCCGGCACTTTGTAGTTTTACTCAAGATTCAAACACCTGCAGTTCCCTGTGTCTATGATGTTCAAAGTATCTGGAGTGGAAAGGAACTGCAGATGCTGGAATAGTTTTAGTTTAGTTTAGAGAAACAGCGTGGAAACAGGCCATTCGGCCCACCGAGTCAGCATATGGTAGCGATCATCCGTTCACACTCGTTCTATCCTGCACGCTAGGGGGCAATTTTACAAAAATCTTAGAGGATTGGACAGGCTAGATGCAATAAAAATGTTCCCGATGTTGGGGGAGTCCAGAACCAGGGGTAACAGTTTAAGAATAAGGGGCAGGCCATTTAGGACTGAGGTGAGGAAAAACGTTTTCACCCAGAGTTGTGAATCTGTGGAATTCTCTGCCACAGAAGGCAGTGGAGGCCAATTCACTTGAGGTTTTCAAGAGAGAGTTAGATTTGGCTCTTAGGACTAAAGGAAACCAGGGATATTGGGAAAAAGCCGGAACCGGGTACTGATTTTAGATGATCAGTCATGATCATATTGAATAGCGGTGCTGTCTCGAAGGGCCGAATGGCCTGCTCCTACACCTATTTTTCTATGTTTCAATGTTTAGTTTAATTCAGAGATACAGCGAAGAAACGGGCCCTTCGGCCCACCGAGTCCGCGCCGACCAGCGATCTCAGTTACTCTATTCTACACACACCGGGGACAATTTTTACAATTATACCAAGCCATTTCTCGAGGGGGCTTTGAGAACATCAATGAATCATTTTCTCTCTCTACCAGCAATCTCTTCCCATTACAGAGCTTGGAATCGAATGTGTTAGGATTATGAGCATGTTTGATGCTAGATTTCAAATACATTTACGGATTGAAATAATTTAAAGAGACAAATTAGGATCTAGATTAGGCCACTTGGGTCTTCTAGTCTGCACTGCTATTTGATAAAATCATGGCTGCTGGTTGAAATTAAAAAAAGATGTTAAATAAATGCAGGTGGTTTGTACTTCTGGAGCCCTTTCACTACTCTTAGTGAAATTAATTTATAAATTTGCTTTAGCTGCAACAGAAACCAAAAATTGGTTCAGCCATAACTTCCAAAAGATTGCCGCATTACCCATCACTTTAAGAAATATCAACCAAATCTTGACTCGTACTCATGAAAGGGATATCTTCCAGGGATGACTCGGTTAAGATATGATGATTGTTTGACAGCATTGGAACTGCACTAGATGGTGTTTGCAAGTCATTGGGTGTTTCTAAAGCAGAGATTGACGGATTCTTGATTAGTAAGGGTGTCAAAGATAGATCGGCCATGATTGAATAGTATAGACTCGATGGGCCAAATGGTCTAACTCTGCTCCTATAACGTATTGACATATATTTTGTCTAAATACAACAATGCCACTGGAAATAAATGTTTTTTTTTAATGTGGCAACCTTTTGTGTGATTAGAGCAGGTCACAGGAATGAAAACTAGGCCAATCCTCCATCTGTGGTGTTATGTCGCGGAAATCACTATTAAAATATCTAGAGAGCTTTTCATTGTAACTGGATTAACAGATATGAAAGTATCAATGAACAGTTTTTCTCATTCATGAGTTTAGATAACAATTTGAATTAATTGTCAAGACACAAGCACAATAATCAAATAAGCTGCTTGAAGCCAAATCTTCTCAGCCCCAAAGTATGAATCCAGAAAGCTTTTAGGGTGGGGAGTCAGGCACAGCCATCTTCAATTATATCGCCAGTGACCTTTCTCTGTTATTTGGTCTGAAGTGACCATGTTCACTGCATGATGTTCAGTTCCATTCATATAACTCAGATATCAATGTGATTCCTGCAGCAAAACCCAGACACAGTCTCCTAATATTGTTGGCCAATTCATCAATGGTTTTCCAGAAATTCTCATATTCCATTCCCTTGCCAAATATGTCACAAACTCTTTTATTTGGGGCTGGTATGTGGCAAGTAATGATATGCCAGCTAAGTTTCAGGCAATAATGGTCTATGAATAGAAAGAGCAGAACATCGCCTGCCGATATTCAATGGCACTGCCATTGTAATAAATCTCCTGCAACATCCTTGGCAACTAAATGCTGTGTGGATGCAAGTAGAGATTAATTTTGCAACCCCTTTGTACCATCTACAAGACAGAGAAGTCAGCGGAGGTGCATGGTAGCAATCTTGTCACTTGCCTGGGGAAATGCTGATCCAACAACAGTCAATAAGTTTAACATCATCCAGCACAAAGTAACCTGCACAACTACTGTGGGTGGATTTGTCGTTCATTTCGGCATCCTCCTTATATTCAGTCTGAAGAATGGTCCCGCCCCGAAACATCACATCCATATTCTCCCGAGATGTGTTGAGATACTCCATCATTTTGTGTCTTTCTTTGGTATAAACCAGCATCTGCAAAATGAAAATAAATTATAAAAGTATAAAAATGTCTGAGAAATTAATTAGGAGTGTAATTCATTCATTTCTCTTTCATACCTCCCCATACTAATTCAACAATTAAAAAAAAGTTGCTTTAGCTATTCTGCTCAAACAGGATGTTGAAGAGGAGGACACCTCTAGTTGCCCCACATTGATGGAGATAGTAGTAGCACCCTGAGCATTATGAGCGGGGATGAGACATTCACTTCCGTTTTATCAGTTGAGAATTACAGTCAGTTCATTACTATTCAATTCGCGTGTTCATTTCTCAGAAAGTGAGATCTTTTTGAAGTTTTGTAATTTTATTTTGTTTTCATCCAAAATTCCCTAGGGATGACTAAATCCCCAAATCACCTTCATGAGAAATAGAATGATCTAAAACACAACAGCTTAGTTATGTTTGTCCTCATTTCTAACCAAGTATGTGGGTTAATATATATTTATGTTACTTAAAAACATTTACTTTGGATATAATTCCAATCCATAGCTCCGAGCTTAAATTTACTTTAAAACTATAATTTCAATGAATTCCATCTTTATAATCCTGCACTATTGTCTTAGTTACTTCTAACTGACCAAGCATGGAATTATAACTAATACTTTGCTTTGTATACTTCTACATGTAAACCAACTCTAACATAGTCCAGTGATTATACAAATAAAGAGGAGAGACAATTGCCAGTAGAGTTTATCCAGAAGTTCATCCGTTGAGAAACAATAGTGTAATGGTTACTTTATGCAGCTTGAAGTGTACAGTTTGAAAACCATGGTGGTTTTCATGAAAGCAAAGAAGATTTATGGTGCTGGAGGCTATTTAGCCCATTGTGTCTGTGTCAGTCATAAAAGAGCTACTTAATCTCATTCCACCTGCATTGCTAAAACCCATAGCTTTAGGGCCTGTCCCACATTCACGACCTAATTCACGACCTCTGCCGAGTTTGCTCTCGACTCATACTCGCAGCATTGGCGTCACGAGGTCGTAGGAGGTCGTAGGTAGGTCGTAGCAGGCTGTGATGCTAGTTGTAGGTACTCGTGGCATCAAGTAGGTCGAGGCGTTTTTCTAGCATGATGAAAAATGGCCACGAGTAAAAAAGGTCGTGAATTAGGTCGTGAAAGTGGGACAGGCCCTTTTACAAGTCATGGAACTTCAAATATAGTTTAGTTTAGTTTAGTTTAGTTTAGTTTAATTTAGTTTAGTTTAGAGATACAGTGCGGAAACAGGACCTTCAGCCCATTGAGTCCACGTCGGGCAGCGTCACCCATATGCTAGCACTATCTTCCACCCTCGGGACAATATACAATTTTTACCGAAGCCAATTAACCTACAAACCTGCACGTCTTTGGAATGTGGGAAGAAACCGGAACATCCCGAGAAAACCAACGCATTCACGAGAAGTATGTACAAACTCCGTACAGACAGCACCCATAATCAGGATCAAACCCACGTCTCTGGCGCTGTAAGGCAGCAACTCTACCGATATACCACTGTGCCGCCCCCTACAACTATGCATCTGTTTAAATGTGAACATGTCTTTTGGCTCAACGATCTTTTCTGGCTGTGAGATTTAAATCTCCACCACCCTTACCCCTTTAACCAATTACATGAAATCTATGCCCTTGGTTTGTACCCCTTGAAATAAGGAAACAGGTCTTTCCAATTTACTCTATCTAGGTCCCTCATCATTTGACACAGCTGAATTCAGTCTCCCTATCTGTCATGAACAAAGTAGCCTGGGCTTATCTAATCCTCTGTCACAGCTGAAACTATCCAGTCCTGATAACATCCTCATATCCCTTCTGCATCCTCTACAGTACAATTCCACTGTTCCTGTAGTGTATAAACCAGAACTGTAACCAGTGGTTCATTCAGTATTAAGTTCACAAATTATTGGAACAGAATTAGGCCATTCAGCACATCAAGTCTAATCCGCCATTCAATCATAGCTGATCTATGTGTATTGTACACAGTTTAAATCGAAGGTAGACACAAAATGCTAGAGTAATCCAGCGGGCCAATCAACATCTCTGGAGAGAAGGAATGGGTGATGTTTTGGGTCAAGACCCTTCTTCAGACTGTTGTCAGGGGAGGGGGTGGTACAGAGATAAAATGTAGTTGGAGACAGTACTGGGAAGGGGGAGGGGACGGAGAGAGAGGGAAAGCAAAGGCTACTTGAAGTTAGAGACGTCAATGTTTATACCACTGGGGTGTAAACTACTTGGCTATGAACATATTAACATATGAATGGTATGAACATTGACTTCTCTAACTTCAAGGAGCCCTTGCTTTCCCTCTCTCTCCATTCCCTCCCCTTGCCAGTTCTGCCGCCACTCTTACTGCCTCCGACTACATTTTATCTGTGTACAGCTCACTCCCCATACATCAGTCTGAAGAAGGGCCTCGACCCAAAACGTCACTCAATCCTTCTCTCCAGAGATACTGCTTGTCCTGCTGAGTTACTCCAGCATTTTGTGTCTATCTTCATAACCAGTTTATTCAGCTGCGAGAATCTGTGGCTGTTCCTCCAAGGACCCTATGTTCTTCCACCCCACTCAATACTCCATTCTGCTTTTCACTTCCCCTAATGCATAACCTTACACATGATTAATTTAAATAGCTCATCTGCCTCCATCAACCTTTAGACCAGAGCTGCCCTCGTGATTACTGCTGCTTGCTGAGGGGCCAGTTCCTGTACTATACTGTTCCATACGAAGACAGCCACGTCAAAGACCAGGGGAACTACTGTCCACAAAATAGGTGAACACTTTGGCACCCACGCGAGTTATTTCCATAGACTCAGCCGGCTGCCAGGCCTGCAAAAAGGCTCAAAACAGATATTCAAATGTTATTAAAGGATAATAAAATAATTTTTTTAATGTATTGTCATAAAAACAGTACAAAATTATTATTTTTTAAATCATAAAACACAAAGCAATCATGAACATTTAACACAAGTTGCCCAGATACAAAAACTGACTAAAATGAAGCTTAATTAATGCAAAAATATGTTGTTAACCAACTACTTGCCTTTATCCTTCACTATGTGTTCATCTGGCTGAAGACGCTGTTCCTGTTCTAGGTCTAACCTGCCCCTGATGGGCTCTTTGGGGCAGGTGCAGGGGGATCACTGCAGCACCGCACTTTGTTGCTGTATATGTCAGAGAAAGGCTGGTGAAGAATGAAGCGTGGTATACAGTATTTACATGCTGAAATGCAGTGATCCAAAACAGTGGAGTTCCCGCAGGGATCAGTGCTGGGGCCACTAGTCTTTATGTTGTACAGTAATGATTTGGATGAGGGGATTGAAAGCTTTGTGGTCAAGTTTGCAGATGATATGAAAATAGATGGAGGGATAGGTAGTGTGGAGAAAGCAGGGATAGACACAAAAAGCTGGAGTAACTCAGCGGAACAGGCAGCATCTCTGGAGAGAGGAATGGGTGATGTTTCGGGTCAATACCCTTCTTCGAGCAGGGACTCTGCAGAAGAACTTGGATAGGTTTGGAGAGCGGGCAGAGAAGTGGCAGATGGAATATAGTGTAGCAAATTGTGGAGTAGTGCATTTTGGTAGTAGGAATAAAGGCGTGACTATTTTCTAAATGGGGAGAGAATCCAGAAATAGGAGGTGTAAAGGGATTTGGGAGTGCTGGAGTAGGATTCCCAAAAAGTTAATTTGCAAGTCGAATCGGTAGTAAGGAAGGCAAACGTCATGCTAGCATTTATTTTGAGAGGACTAGAATACAAAAACTGGGATGTAATGCCGATGGTCTATAAGGCACTGGTCAAGCCGCATTTGGAGAAATGTGAGCAATTTTGGGCACCATATCTGAAGAAAGATGTGCTGCCTCTTGAGAGGGTCCAGAGGAGGTTTACAGTGATTGGATTTGCATATGATGACGTTTGACGGCATTGGGCCTGTACTCGCTGGAATTTAGAAGGATGAGAGAGGACCTCATTGAAACTTACCAAATCAAATAGTGAAAGTCTTGGATAGATGTGGGGGAGATGTTTCCACTCGTGGGAGAGTCTCGGACCAGAGGTCATAGCCTCAGAATTAGATGATCTGTTCCGAAGGAGATGAGGAAGATGGGTTGTGAATCTGTGGAATCTTTTTGCCACAGAAGACTGAGGAGGACGTCAATGGATATTTTTAAGGTGGAGATAGATAGATTCTTCATTCATGCAGCTGTCACGGGTTATGGAGAGAAGGCAGGAGAATGGGGCTAGGAGGGGGAGATAGATCAGCCATGATTGAATGGTGGAGTAGACTTGATAGGCCAAATGGCCTAATTCTGCTACTATCACATGATTTTATGAGCAAAATTATTACGGTTTCTATCAAGAGGTAGAAACATAGAAATTAGGTGCATGAGTAGGCCATTCGGCCCTTCAAGCCTGCACCGCCATTCAATATGATCATGGCTGATCATCTAACTCAGTATCCAGGTGGGCCATTGATAACGTTGGTACCCAAGCCAAGCTACCCACGTCAAATGATACCATGTTTAAACTGCCACTGAAAGACAATGGTAACTTGACATGGTGTCTTCATTTAAATTTACTTAAAGCACTACATTTCATCTGCACACATCATGTTGGAAAATTCAATGGAGTGCTATTAGGTCAATTTAGATTTCCTCATTTAACAAAAATGTATGCCTTTGCTTTACTCCCTCTATACCCATGACTGTGTAGACGGGTACAGTGTGAACATCTTCAAGTTCGCAAGCGACATCTCCATTGTTGGATGATGATGACAGAGTATAGAAGGAAGATCGATCGACTGACCAAATGGTGGCAGCACAACAACCTGGCTCTCAATGTCTGTAAGACCAAGGAACTGATTGTGGACTTTGGAAGAGGAAGGACGAAGACCCACAACCCTGTCTATATCGACAAACGATGGTGGAGAGAGTCAAAAGCTTCAAATTCCTGGGCGTGCATATCTTTGAAGATCTTTCCTGGACCCAGCCCACTAATATTATTATAAAGAAAGCCCATTAATTACACTACTTCCTGAGAAGATGGTGGAGATTTGGTATTTCAGAGATTACTCTCTTGAACCTCTACAGGTGTACAGAAGAGAGCATATTGATTGGTTGCATCACCGCCTGCTTCAGCTACTTGAAAGCCCGTGAGTGAAGAAGGATGCACAGTGGTGAACTCTGCCCAGTCCATCATGGATTCTGACCTCCCCACCATTGAAGGGATTTACCGGAGTTGCTGTCTCAAAAAGGAGCCAGCATCATCAGAGACCCACAACACCTTGGCTACTGAAAGGCAACCAGCATCATCAGAGGCCCACACCACCCTGGCCACAGGTTTATTATATTGTTTACAGAGTACTATGTTTACATATTCTGTTGTGCTGTTGCAAGTAACAATTTCATTATTCTGTGCGGAACATATGACAATAAAGCACTCTTGACTTGACTCCTGCTAATTTCAGAGAGAATTTGAAATATTTGATTTCATCTTTTAACGGATATTTATGTTTTTGTTAATTTCTAAGGGAACAACATTTCACATTAATTCTGCACAATGTGTGGGTGTTTTATTTTACTCCCCTTCAATGGCTTTAAATGATCACAGTATCTGTTATAACTTTGTGTGCAACATATCAATGCCCCATTTTACTGCATTTATTTGTGCCCACGGATACATTTATACTGTTATACCAGAAATAACTACATAAATACTGGAAATATTCAGTAGGTCAGGCAGTATTTATGCAGAGACAGCGAGAAAAGCTGAGTGAATCTCGGTTTCATAAAACATTCACCATTTCTCTTATCTGGGCTGCTGCTAACCTGTTGAGAATTTTCCACATTTTCTTTCTTAGTTTGCAGTTTAATATTTTTGTTTAAAAATGTTTTGCATCAGCAACATTATATGGCTTCTTGGCTTTTACAGTAAGGCTAAATTAAGTTACTATCACCTATTCAACATCACCAGTTGTCTGAAGAAGGATCTCGACCCAAAACATCGCATGTCCGTGTTCTCCAGAAATGTCGCTTTACCTGTTGATTTACTCCAGCATTCTGTGTCCCTTTTGTGTATTAACCTGCATCTGCAGTTCTTTGTTTCTACCCATTCACCTAGGGACAATTTTGCGTTGGAGAATGCTTCCATAATGCTAGATACATATGTGAGCAGAACACTTAATAGAAACTGTTTAAAAATTGAACAAGTTTTGAAAGTAGTTGTGGGAGGCCTTTTCAAGGGCAGTGATGATATTTTTCATGCATGTAATCCCCATAACTTAAACCCCAAATCAAGACTTTAATCATAAATTGCAAGTCCCGGTCTTGTTTTATTCATAGATCAATAAATATTATTGTCACAAATAAATTGCACATGTGTAAACAAACTGTACAATGCAAATAGTTTAAATACTATTTTGTGTTTCCCAATGGCCTGTTGATTCAAAGTAACCAGAGGCACAACCTTGTTAACCTGAGATGAAACTAAGTTAAAGTCATGATGTTTAGAAGCATTTGCGATGGACAATGGAGGGGCCAGCTTCATCGTACTCCTGCTTGCTGATCCACATCTGCTGAAAGGTGGACAGAGAAGCCAGGATTGAGCCTCCGATCCAGACGGAATATTTACGTTCAGGTGGGGCAATGATCTGAAGTATTAAAAATAAAGTCATTATTAGTGTGCAAAAGTAAATTCTTACACAATGCATGAACACTTCCAAAATCTGAAACTTCACAGTAAGAGTATTTTGCACAATGTATTTTAGCTTAGTTTAGTTTAACTTGGTTTAGTTTAATTTAGTTAAGTTTAATTTAGTTTTGTTTAGAGATACAGCGTAGAAACAGGCCGTTCGGCCCACCGAGTCCACGCAGACCAGTGATTGCTCACACACTAGTTCTATCCGACACACGAGGGACAAATTATAAAAGCCAATTAACCTACAACCTGCATGTCTTGGGAATGTGTGAGGAAATCGGAGCACCCGGAGAAATCCCACTCGGTCACATGGAGAACGTGCAAACTCCATACAGACAGCACCCGTAGTCAGGATCAAACCCAGGTCTCTGGCGCTGTAAGGCTGCAACTATACTGTTGCTCCACCCTGCCACCCCTTAATGAAATGTTGTAAAGAATGATGACTCATGAATAAATGCTTTCATATTATTGTGCGTTGTCCCATCTGTTCAGGGATACTGAGCGGGTTATTCCCTTTATCATGTGTCGGCACACTGTGGGTGGCTCGATGGTAATCAAGTTTTATGTTTCCGCTGACTGGTAAGCATAAAGCAAATGCTTTTCACTGTACCTCGGAACACGTGACAATAAACTAAACTTCAAACTTATCTCTTGCAGTAGTCATAATGTGTAGATTTTGCTGATATGAATTGTACGTGGATTTAAGTTTGCATTTATTGCTTGATGCTTTGTATTAGTTACCTTGATCTTCATGGTGCTGGGGGCCAGGGCAGTGATTTCCTTCTGCATGCGGTCAGCGATACCTGGATACATGGTGGTACCACCGGACAAGACATTGTTGGCATATAGGTCCTTACGGATGTCAATGTCACACTTCATGATGCTGTTGTAGGTAGTTTCATGGATACCTGCAGACTCCATACCTGTAGTACAAGTAGACCAAGTCTTATGAATGAAAAGTCACAAATGGGTAACAGGAAAATGATGACACATGATCTGGAGTGCAAACAGTACCGTGCACTTAGAAAAAAAACGACACAAGGTGCTGGTGTAACTCAGCGGGTCAGGCAGCATATCTGGACAACATGGATAGGTGCATTTTTGGGTTGGGACCTTTCTTCAGAATGATTGTAGAGGTGGAGGAGGGGGGGCTTGAAACTGGAAGAGATGAGAGGCAGGACAAAGTGTGGACACAGGTGAAGGGCGTTTGGATAGGGAGATGGTTGGAACATAGGCCTATAACAGCAGAAAATGTGGGACAGGGTTGAAGAGTTGCGAATTGTGAAGCTAGAGGAAGGAATGTAGGAAGAGGGGGTGGGGGGAGGATAAGTAGATAGCAGTCCAGGTGTAGCTTCGAGGAGGAGAGGGGGGAGTGAGAGAAAAAGGGGAGGGGGATGTGACGAATAAAATTGACTTTGACTTTGCACATGCTTGGATTTGACGTGTGAAGCCAGAATTAGATATCTAATCACTGATGTCTGCCACATCAGTGGGACATCATTAAAAGTGATGCCTGCCCTCCAATACATGCCTTATCAGCAGGTTACATTAGCAGGGTGCTATTGCAACTTCACATATAACCTCAAGGTTATGATTTTTTTTGAGAGATTTGACTGAAATGACATTAGCTGAATTGACTATGTTTTGTCAGCAGTTCACAAAGGAAACATCAGTTGTGTCTTTCCACCGTTCAGCACGTTCATAAATTCTACAGTGATATATATATATATATATACACATACTGCTTGAGGCCTAGATGTCACCTGCGGACTGCACCACTTTGCAGAGAGGCAGCAACAGCAAGGCCCGGGGCACATCTCATAAACGTTAGGTGTGACAGCAGCAGGTATTCCTGATCAATGGACAAACGTACCGATTGTCTTTAATCGAACTTTATCTTGCACTAAACGTTATTCCCTTTATCCTGTATCTGTACACTGGGGATGGCTTGATTGTAATCATTTAATCATGATTGTAATCATGCTATCCAGTGATGCCGCTGACTGGATAGCATGCAACTAAAACAAAAAAAAGCTTTTCACTGTACCTCGGTACATGTGACAATAAACTAAACTAAAGTAAACTAAACTAAACTTATGTGTAGGAAGGAACTGCAGATGCTGGTTTGTACTGAGGATAGACACAAAATTCTGGAGTAACTCAGTGGGTCAGGCAGCATCTCTAGAGAAAAGAATAGGTGATGTTTCAGGTCAGAACCCTTCTTCAGACTCCTGACCTCACTTGCCTGACCCGCTGAGTTACTCCAGCATTTTACGTCTATCTAAACAAAATCCATGTTATATTTCAAAACATCCTACCAAGTAGCACAGAAAGTCATAAATGAGTTGATCAATGTGAGTAAAACAGAATAATTACCAATGAAAGATGGTTGGAAGAGAGTCTCTGGACAACGGAAACGCTCATTACCAATGGTGATGACCTGACCATCGGGCAACTCGTAGCTCTTCTCTAGGGAAGATGACGAAGCTGCAGTGGCCATTTCATTCTCAAAGTCCAGGGCGACGTAGCATAGCTTCTCCTTGATATCACGGACAATCTCACGCTCAGCTGTGGAAAATACAAGGAGATCACTGAGAGAGTCCCTGGCGGGTACAAATCTGTGGGATGTGCTTAGCAACTTGGTTACCACGTACCGGTTGTCACAAAGGAATAACCACGTTCAGTGAGGATCTTCATGAGATAGTCGGTCAGGTCCCGACCAGCCAGGTCCAGACGCATAATGGCATGAGGCAGCGCATACCCCTCATAGATTGGGACATTGTGAGTGACACCATCACCCGAGTCCAGAACAATACCTGGAAAGGGAATGCACCTTTCATTAGGAATCTTACAAGAGAGAGAGAGAGAGAGAGAGAGAGAGAGAGAAAGAAGAGAAAGAGAGAAAGAGAGAAGAGAGAGAAGAGAGAGAAGAGAGAGGGAGAAAGAGAGAGAAGAGAGAAGAGAGAGACAGAGAGAGAGAGAGACAGAGACAAACAGAGACAGAGACAGAGAAAGAGAGAGAGAGAGAGAGAGAGAGAGACAGAGAGAGAGAGAGAGAGAGAGACAGAGAGAGAGAGAGACAGACAGACAGACAGACAGACAGACAGATTTATTGATTGATTTAAAGAAACAGTATGGAGACAGGCCCTTCATCTCTACCGACGATGATGACTCTCTCAGCCTAGATTTATAATTACAGAGATGGAGTGTAGGTCAATTTTAATAATAAAAAAACAAAACCTAAATGTTATAGGTTTGCAGATATGATAGTGGGCTCAAGAGTCTTTAGAAAGTGCCAAGAATATAGTGATATGGATCATGCACAGGCAGATGGGATCAGTTTAACTTGGCACCATGTTTGGCACAAACATTGTGGGCCAAATGGCCCATTCCTGTTGTATACTGTTCTATGTTCCATGTTCCAGTGTCCATTGGAAGTTCACAAAAGTCAGGTGGTATATTTAATCTGCATGCACTATTGATAAGTCTTATTGGCATGTACAATTAAATATAATAAATTAATATATTGTATTAAATGCACTATTCTTTACATTCTACTATTCCATCAACATTACATTGCAAAGTTTGTTCTGTGATTGTTCAAGGTGCCTGCTATGTCACAAAGTACTATCATCCAGGTGTTTTTGTGGCTTACCTGTGGTACGTCCAGATGCATACAGTGACAGGACGGCCTGGATAGCCACATACATGGCTGGCACGTTAAAGGTCTCAAACATGATTTGGGTCATTTTCTCACGGTTAGCCTTGGGGTTCAGAGGAGCCTCAGTAAGAAGTGTTGGATGTTCTTCAGGTGCCACACGGAGCTCATTGTAGAAGGTGTGATGCCAGATCTTTTCCATATCGTCCCAGTTGGTGATGATACCATGCTCGATGGGATACTTTAGAGTCAAGATGCCTCTCTTGCTCTGGGCCTCATCACCTACATAGGAATCCTTCTGACCCATACCCACCATGACACCCTACCAAAGGTAAAAATAAACATTAGCAGCTCGAATAGCACCACTATTTTCATATTGTTCACTGTATGTTGTAAGATGTTGATCAATATATCAATATTTGCCTTAAAAAAAAAGCCTTTTGCCTAGAATTTGAAGAGTAATTCTTCGGTCGGTCTAATGCTTAAAATGCAACTTTGTAAATACTTGTGTATCAAGACGGGGAAAGTTTGTGCAAATGTGCAAAATACAACAATTAATAATAATGCATAAAAAAGGAACTGCAGATGCTGGCTTATAAAAGGAGACACAAAGTGCTTTGATAGTGGGTCAGGCAGCATCTCTGGAGAACACGGATAGGTGATGTTTCAGGGCGGAACCCAGGTAAGATTGTGAGAAGGGGAAAAAGTGAGTTTTAGCTTAGTTTGTTGCCACCTGTACCGAGGTACAGTGAAAAGCTTTTGTTGGGTGCTAACTGGTCAGCAGAAAGACTATACATGATTACAGTGTACATTCACAGTGTACAGATACATGATAAAGGGAATAACGTTTAGTGAAGAGAAAGTCCAGTAAAGTCAGTAAAGAGGGTCTCCAATGATGTAAGCAACTTTTCAGGACTGCACCCATTCAATTAATACAATGTCTTCTTCCAATCAATATAATGCACCCACGTTCGGGTGAGTTTTATATTAGTCAGGGAAGTTTCAGAAGGCCAGGGAGTGTGGGGTGGGGAGAGCTCAGTACCTGATGGCGGGGACGGCCAACGATGGAGGGAAAGACGGCGCGGGGGGCATCATCTCCGGCGAATCCAGCCTTCACCAGACCCGAACCGTTGTCGCACACCAGGGCGGTTGTTTCCTCGTCGTCGCACATGGTGATTTGGGATCTAAGAGGAAAGGTAGATGTGATGAGATGCTGTCTCACGAATTGGCAATACTCTACATAATAAAACAGACCGGATCCACATGGAGTCTCAAAATCAACAGCAGCAATTATATACAATTTAGCTTTTCATCTGGATATTACTTATCTTATTGCTAGTTCATTGCTCAGCTAGTTTGGTTTCAAAGCCGTCTTTAAAAAAAAACTATCCGGTGCAATAAAGATGCTATTGAGTGACAATTAGGTTTCATCGACTCGCATGAGGCGTGTAGGAGGTGTATCTACTTGGCCTGGCATTCCTACTATTTAGGGCAGGTAACCGAATACAAACTGAAACAATCCAGAGCAAATATGAAACGTTTCTTAAATGATCATGTGGAACTTCAACTGGTTTAATATCCATACGCGTTAATCAGGCAGCTAAATATATAAACTCCTCAACTGAAATAGTGACCACGGGAATCCAGGCTGTTTTATTGTCATGGGTCCCGAACCGAACATTGACCACAGGTTCATTAAAGATCACATGTCCGTTAGTTGTGGATAACGTTATTGACAACGTCTAGGAAATCTGCCTTCTATGAATTCCCATCGATTTAAAGTTCTAGATATTGAATTTATACTTTATAAAATCTAATCAAATAATGCTAAGTTTTATGAAAAGCTCTGTAAATGGAAACCAAAACCGACATTAGAGGATAAATTGAAAACTTCAATGTTTCTTCTCTGTGGAAAAAAAAGCTCATTTAACGTAACAATCCAAGCGTTCTCTTAATTCATTTTGTTAAACTTCGAGAGTAGCAAAGACTCGTTTTTCTACACTCAAGTTCCGCTCAAGCAGGGTTTAAAGTTGACAGCGTGCTGTAGTAAGTCTGAGTAGATTCCACTTTAAGGAACTTCCCTCCCTCAGCCCAAACCCATGAATTGGATCGATTAGGAAAACTCACCAGATCAGGCACCTTCAACCACAAGGTCCTCTGCGATGCTGGGTCGAGACTAAGTATGAGCGAGGCATGGATTTATATTCCCCGATGTGTTGTTGTAACAGAAAGCCCCCTTGAGGGAGAGCCCGGCACCTTGTCCTTATTTGGTCGTTCTCACGCCACCGAGCGTGTGTGAAACCATTAATGGAGAGAGCACGGCTGCAGACGGGCGGGCAGCAGGCAGGGAGTGCTCGCAAACCCAGCCGCTCCCGGCTTAGCCCATGTAAGGAAACCGTCTTTGGCAGCTTGCAAATCTGAAGCGGCCTAGACAGAATCATCAAAGGGATGGCCAAATAGGGACTTGCAACTGAAAACATTTGTGACCGCCGAAAGGTGGGAATGTAAGGGCAGGGCAGGGCAAGAGACTGGACCGCAAAGACCAGCACCCTGTATGTACGCCCACAGCCCAGATCTCCCAGTCTAGTTATCCTTCTAGATTGTAATCGGATGTTTATCTGCTCTGTGTGTGTGTCTGTGTGTTTGAGTGCCCGTGTGTGCTTGTGTCTGTTTTTGTGTATATATCTATGTGTGTGGACTGTGCGTGTGTGTTTGTGTGTCTATGTGTGTGTGTGTGCGTATTTGTGTGGGTGCATGTGCGTGTTTGTGTCTGTGTGCGTGTGTGTCTGTGTGTGTGTGGCTGTGTCAGACTGTATGTGTGTGTATGAGTGTGTGTGCGTCGGTGTGCGTGTCTGTCTGTGTCTGTTTCTGTGTTTGTGTGTGTGTGAATTTTTGAATGATCCCAGCACGTTTCCGAGTCTGCCTTGGTACAACACCAGTGACAGTAGATCAGAGAGTGCCTGGGCTTACTCGCTCGCTGCCATTACGCCTGTACACATGGCCCCACACACACACACACACACACACACGCGTCTTTGTAAACGCATGAACAATTAGTTCAAATTAGGCAGGAATAATCGTCATTTTCAACCGTTTCGGCTTGATAAAACACTACATGATAGTCTATGGAAAGGGGAGTTGCAGCGGTCACAGGGTAACAGAGAGCCGACCCGAGACAACGCTGGGGTGACGGTATTGTGCTACTGTGGGAAGTGTAGTAAATAGTCATGTCCATGGTATGTCACTGAATAGTGCATTAATGGACTCGATTTATATGTAGTCTTCATGAAAGAAAGGTTGAATGCATGCATTTATGAGTGTGTGTGTGTGTGTGTGTGTGTGTGTGTGTGTGTGTGTGACATATTCTGAAGCGCCTCGATGTGTTGATTGTACTGATTTGATATGGTTACTAAAAATAGACAAAGTATAAGAGGACTTATGTGGGGCCACCGCGCCGCGCCGGCGGTAGGCTGCGAGCAGTTTAGCGAGAACTACTCGGCTTTGTTTAAATTTTCTTCAAGCACTAGACTGATCAATTAAATTATTCTTAATATCTGATTTGGAGTTTTAGTTTAGTTTAGAAATACAGCATGGATCTTCGGCTCACCAAGTCCACGCCGACCATAGATCACACTAGTTCCACCTGACATCAGTTTGAAGGGTCTCCACCCGAAACGTCACCCATTCCTTCTCTGCAAAGATGCTGCCTGTCCCGTTGAGATACTTCAGCATTTTGTGTCTACCTTCGATTTAAACCAGCATCTGCAGTCCTTTCCTACACACTAGTTCTATGTTATCCCACCTTCACATCCACTGTCTCCACAAAGGGCATTTTTTTTTTACAGTGGGCCAATTAACCTACAAACGCGCACGCCTTTGGGATGTGGGAGGAAACTGGAGCACCCGGAGGAAAACCATGCGGTCACTGGGAGAACGTACAAACTCCATACAGACAGCTCCCGTAGTCAGGATCGAACGCTGGTCTCTGGCATCTCGACCAGCTATACCTTGGATACCAGGAACATGCACTAATTGGGATCATTTTGTGCAATAAGGGTACATTTCATCTTTTTTTAGATTGGAAAACCTCCAGGCATGATTCACATAGGCGAACTCAATGTAACCAGGGGCGGAAATTGCTATCAAAACATGGAGGGGGGGGCACAATTTTGTGGTGCCCCCACGCGCATGCGCACACATACACGCGAGGCTTCAGCCATGGGCTGTGTGGACGATAACATCGGGAGCTGACCTGGTTGGTGACCGACTCCGAACACCAGCAACAGCAGCTTCGTCCGCCCTGAATCGTGGCGCTTCAATTGGTCCGTTCGCGGGGCCTTTCATCGCCTGGTGCGGCTTAAAATCGGCTGCGGGATCTTCCATCACCCAGCGGGGGCTTCAACATTGGGAGCCTCGATCGCCTCAATGCAGCAATTTGACCGCGGGCCGGTGGAAGATCCCTCGGCCGATTTTAAGCCTGCGCCAGGCGATGAAAGGCCCCGCGAACAGGCCGATTCTAGCTCCGCTCTATGACCTTTGTTCCACCAGGACGTCTCCTCCAATAACCGCACTCTATCCTCGGTCCCACCCCCTACTTCTGCCTCTGACCGACACCTCCCTCCTCCAATCATCGCGCTGAATCATCATGTCCCGCACTGCCTGCTGACCGACGTGTCTCTCGTCCAATCGGAACCCTCGATCATCAGTCCCACCCCCACTGTCTTGCGGAAAGCGGAGATTTTAATAGATTTTTTTTCACCGAATTAAAAAATCCGGATTACAAAACATGTGGGAGATTGTTCCCCCCAACTCTCAAAACATGTCCCCCTGTCCCCCCCTGAGATTTCCACCCATGAATGTAACATTGGTGCAACCCATCGACAGACTCTGGCCCGATTGATTATTCAATTGGTTATTCTGTTGTGTTAGTCATACAGCGTGGAAACAGGCCCTTCGGTCTAACTTGCCCACAAGGACCAACATGTCCAATCAACAGTACTCCCACCTGCCTGTGTTTGACTCACATCCCTCTAAACATGTCCTATCCATGTACTTATCTAAATGTTTATAAAACACTGCGATAGTCCCTACCTCATCTACCTCCTCCGGCAGCTCATTGCACACACCCACCACTCTTTGTGTAAAAAAGGTTACCCCTCAGGTTCCTATGAAATCTTTCCTCCCTCACCTTAAACCTATGTCTTCTGGTTCTGAACTTCGCTTCTCTGGGCGAGACTCTGTGTTTTTCTATACAAGTTGACTTGAGCATGGGGTCGTAGGAGTTTACAATTGAGTGAGTGGGGATGACAAGGGGATGTCACCCACATACATGGTGCTTTGACAACCAACCGTTTCGAGATGGAGCGAGGAGCCCCAGGGTTGGGGCAACTAGACGGATTAGGAACAATCAACGTGTACATTTCTTCACAGCGGCCACTGGGATTTTCATTATAAAATCATTTGATTAATATTTCGTCTTAATAAAGAAATAAAGTTGTAACCCAATCAAACATTATAAGAAATTTAAGACATCACGTAACTCTTCTTATATTTGAATAAGAGATCTTCACTCAGGTTTTCGAGTCTTTCTGCTGTGGGAGTGAGCTATCAGCTTAGATTGAAACAGAAAAATGCTGCTATTACTCTGCAGGTCAGGCAACATTTGCAGGACTGGGATTTCAGGTCACCGACCTATCACGTGCAGAGTGGATGACAGTACAAATGAAACATTGAATTTGATCCAAGGTGTTGTTTCAGCTGTCCCACGGACAGGCTGTTGAGCAATGTTACAATTTGCATGATTCAGTCTCTTTGGAATGCAGAAGATATTTAGACCTTTGTGTTTGTCCTGTGGAGTTTAATGATAACTGGATGATGCAGTTGGGGCAGACTTTGCTCTAACTTCCATTAAACACGCCTCCACTTGACCACGGACAATCTACAGTGTTTTGCAATGGACCTTTATTGTAACCAGGGAGCAAAACATGCAAACCCAATGGGATGCACGCAATGAGGAAAAACAACGAACCAAACTACTCCTTAATCAGGATTCTGAAGCACAGGATATTTCAAGTCAATGTCATATTAGATGTAGCTCATAAAGTGAAAGAAAGGATTAGTTTAAGTTAAGTTCTTGTCACATGTACCGAGGAACAGTGAAAAGCTTTTGCTGCATGCAAACTAGTCAGCGGAAAGACAATACAAGATTACAATTGAGGCAGGGAAGGGAAAGGTAAAATCTGAAGATATGGTGACTCCACACGTATAAAGGATAATTTTCAGTAACAGATGACCCATTTGGTAATAAGTAGCATTTGCTAGACAATTACTGTGCTGGAATGGAAGAGACCTGATGTTTTCTGGTGAGTTTAGCCCACATCTATCTGCCACATGCAACATCTGCATGGAGATGCATTGTATTCAGGACAACAACTCTTAGTTTTACGCTTTTAACTACACGTATGTGGATAAAGTTAGTCCAAGAGTTAGACTAATGCTGACTGTATTTACAGAAAAATGCTGTAAATACAATTAAGCTGATGTCTTAGAAGAATAAAGAAACAAAGAACTGCAGATGCTGGCTTACAAAAGAAGTCACAAAGTGCTGGAGTAACACAGAGGACCAGGCAGCATTTCAGGAGAACATGGAGAGGTGACGTTTTGTGTCGGGAACCTTCTTCACCACATTAAGCACATTAATCAGTAAGCACCACAGTGTACAGCTATAGGACAAAGGAAACATGCTTAGTGCAAGATAAAGTCCAATTAAAAATAGTCTGAGGGTCTCCAATGAGGTAGATGACAAGTATGGACTGCACACAAGTTGGTCATAGGATGGTTACAACTTGGATGGTCAGGACTGCACACAAGTTGGTTATAGGAGGGTTATAACCTGATAACAACTGGGAAGAAACTGTCCCTTAACTAAACTAAACTAGACTAGACTAGACTAGACTAAACTGCTCTCTGTTACACAGCATTTACAGTGTTAGTGTTATGGACAGGAACTATATATTAAACCCCCCCAACTATCTATGAGCAGTGGAAACACTTGCTGCTGCTAATTTAGGTCTCAAAGGAGCACTGTGATCATGTGAGGCCCAATTGGTGCCCAGACATTATCTTGCAGTCCACACCAGCTGTATTGACCACCTGTTATTGGCCTGGACTGAGGCACAGGCAATTCATTCAAGAAAGCACTTGGTGCAGTTGTTCAACAATTAATCCACCATTTGTTGCATCATCTTTTTGTAACTGAACTAAAACATTCAGACAAGTACATAAATAGGAAAGCTCTCCGACAGGGGATACTGCTTGGAAATTCAAAGATGTTTTTTTATAGGATTTAGACTTTAGAGAAACAGTGTGGAAACAGGCCTTTTGGCACACAAACTAGCTCTATCCCACGCATAAGGGACAATTTACAAAGCCAATTAATCTACAAACCTGCACATCTTTGCGATGTGGGAGGGAATCGGAGCACCCCGAGAAAACCCACGTGGTCACAGGGATAACGTACAATCCCCGTACAGACAGCACCTGTAGCCAGGATCGAACCCCGGTCTTCAACACTGTAAGGCAGCAATTCTACCGCTGCACCACTGTGCCACCATAATATAGTGGTATCTCAGATCTACATATACATCATGGTCCTGTCAGATTTCTAACTTTGAAATTAGTTTGCCAATTCCTCATCAGCTGTGTCCTTGCATAATCTGAGAAAATAATCATTCATTTGGACTTGTATTCCATAAGAATCCACAGGGACCAGACTTTCACTCAAGACCTCGTCTAACCATATGCCACAATTCAGCACATGTACAAGCAAGTGTGTAGGAGTGAACTGCAGATGCCGGTTTATACTGAAGCTAAACACAAAGTGCTAGAGTAACTCATCGAGTCAGGCAGCATCTCTGGAGAAAAAGGATGGGTGATTTTTCTTCTTCAGACTTCTTCAGAGTCCTGAACTATCCCCCACCCTTTTGCTCCAGAGATGCTGCCTGATCCACTGAGTTGCTCCAACACTTTGTGTCTATCACATGTATAACTAAGACATGTTTCCTACACAGTTACTAAATGTATCATTGTGACATTGACTGTTAGAATTCCTAGCACATTTTTCTCTATCTACGTTGAGATTTAACTGTCATGCTTAAAATTCTAATGGTCGGTGGGCTAAATTAATTTTTGAAGGAATATTGAAATTAATAAGTTTGTTGCTCTATGAGATTATGTTTTATAATTTCCTGCTTAATACAAGTTGCAATTTGCTGTCTTTTTTATTTGTTTTGTTGTTAGTTTGTTACCTTTTTCGCATCAACCAAATGGCATAAGTAACAGATAGACTTGATCTCGACCTGAAAAGTCCCCTATCCCTTTTCACCAGAGGTGGTGCCAGACCCACTGAATTACTCCAGCATTTTGTGCCTATCTTCAGCAAAAGTAACAGGCTCCACAAATTTATAGTCAGTTGCAAATAGACTCCACTTACCGTCCTTTAAGCTCCCTGTCAACCTCAGCTGGTCTCCTAGCTCATGATAAACCGTGCTGGCTTCTACAGGGGACAAAGGACCTTTGTGAACAGAGGAAGTAACAACATTTAATTTTTCTCTCAACAATCTGAACCTAGTCTGAGGGGTACAAGTTAAGGGGCTGTCCCACTGCGGCGACCTAATCTGCGAGTTTAGAAGAGTTTGCCCTCAACTCAAACTTGCAGCATGGTCGACACGTGGTCCTAGGAGGTCCTATGAGGTCACTGGAACTCTCCTTCATGCTCGAGGCAAGTTCCCACATACTCATGGCCTCAGTTTGGTCGAGGAAAAAGTTTCACCATGTTGAAAAATATTCCGTGAGAAAAAATTGGTCGGCATGGTTCTTTTGAACTCGTAGTGTAGTGGAGTGGGGTCGCTATGTAATCATAGGCAGATGAGGGCAGTTGAGGCCCGCTAAACATTATTATAAGTTGTCTGGCTTCTTAAAATGTCTCCACTCCTTCTCACCCCCTTCTCTCACCCCTCTCCTCTCTCTCCCCCCCCCCCCCCCCCCCCCCCGCTCTCTAAAGGACTTACCATACACTGTGCAGTCGTCTTTTACCTTCCTGTTCATCGCGGGTGTGAATTTCAGACAGCGCTCCCCCGCTTTCCCTGGCCCCCACCTTTATCATGCATCTGTACACTGTGGACGGCTGGATTGTAATCATGTATAGTCTTTCCGCTGTCTGGATCGCATGCAACAACAAAAAAAGATTATCACTCTTCCTTGATACACGTGACAATACTATAAACTAAACTAAACTAAACATCTCCTAATTAGTTGGTGTGCCCGGATGCTGCCCTTGGACCACTTATGAGCCTGTCCCACTTAGGCGACTTTTTAGGCGACTGCAGGAGACTATGCAGTTGCCACTTAGGCGCCACATGTTCGCGGGTGGTTGCTGGGGAGTCGCCTTCATGGTTGTGAGGGGTTCCCGTATTCTGGGAATTAGTCGCGGCCTCGTTATGGTCGCTGTGAATTTTTCGACATGTTGAAAAATTAGCGGTGACTAGAATGAAGCCGCCATGGAGATTAGCGATAATTCCCGAGCTGTAGGTGGGTCACCAGGAGATCCTAATGGGTTGCCAGGAGGTTCTCGTAGGTTGTAGCTGACTGATGAATTTCATTGGCTCATTGGGAAAAAAAAGTTAAGCAGTAGTTTTCAGAACCAAGTATAACCGACTGGTAACATTAAATGTCCACTGAGCTTCACAGCCGTGTATCTCTGGCTTCTTAAAAGTTGGCTCCATTCCTTGTCCCCCCTCTTTTAAAGGACACCGTACACTGTGCTATAGCCATCTTTTTACAGTGCCAACCATCCTGTTCATCGCAGCGTGTCTGTATCATCTTGGCTTTGCACCGTGTGAATTTTTTAGACAGGGCAAGGGGGGGGAACACTGCCTAAAAAATTCACACAGGCTGGTGAAGTAATAGATATGTTTGCGTATGTGTTCCACTTGACAGTCGCCGGAAGTCCGCTGAAAAATCGCCGAAGTGGGACAGGCCCATTAGTTACAAAGAAAACAACATTAGCCTCTGCAACATTTTCCTCATAGTGAGCATTTCCCTTATAAATCTTCTCTAAATTCACTCCATAGCAAGCACGGCTTTGCTGTAATGTGGTGACGACATTGCATGCAGTACTCAAGCTTTGGGCGGAATGGTGTTGCATCCTTTTCTAGCGTAACCTCTTTGTTCTCATTCTCTATGTCTTGGCTAATAAAGAGAAACAACTGTCTGCCCTTCAACCATCTTATTAACATGTGCTGATAACTTTAATGATTTATTGACATATATTTCAAAGTCCCCCAATCCCTGTACAAACTCTACTTATTGCAAAAAAAGCACAAAGTGCTGGAATAACTCAGCGTGTCAGGCAGCATCTCTGGAGAAAATGGGTAGTTGACGTTTTGGGTCGGGACCTTTCTTCAGACTCATAGGAGACTCAAGTCTACTTATTGCACCTACCTTGCATTTTAGTCCTCCTCGTATCTCTCCCAGCATTCAATTCTTGGACCACATTCTCCCTGTTTCTTTCTGGGCCCTTCATCATGCAACACCTCTCCCATGCTCGCCATCTCTTGCACAGATATCTCCAAGTCAAGAACTATGGAAGAGGAAGCCTTCTTCCAAGGCTAATTTGTCACTGCTGCAGCACTGGTTCCCAAAGCTGCACAATGACTCGATAGCAGAGTTTAGGTTCATCATCAATCAATGCCCAGGGTGTGAGAATTATGAAATTACCCTCCACTATTGTGCTACTTAAACACTGCAGTAATGATTGCAGATTTTGGGTGTGGTTGCACTGGCTTCAATCAGCATTGACCCTTCACTCATTGCTGTTCTTATACGTATTTTCCAAACTTACTTTCTAAAAGTTACTTAACTGTCGTCTTTCCCATGTTATTTTGGCCCTTTATTAGTCAAACTGTCCAGTGGCACAGCAGTAGAGTTGCTGCCTTACAGCGCCAGGGTTCAATCTTGACTCTGGGTGCTGTCTGTATGGAGATGGGCCGTGTAGGTTTTCTCCAGGTGCTCTGGCCCCCCCCACCCCCACCCACACACACACACACACACACACCAAAAATGAGCAGGTTTGTAGGATAATTGGCTTCTGTAAATTGTAACCCTAGTGTGTAGGATAACTAGTGTATGGGTGATCGCTGGTCAGTGCGGACTCGGTGGGGCGAAGGGCATGTTTCCACGCTGTATCTCTAAACTAAACTCAATTTCATCGGAAATTCCTGGCCATTTGTAACTCCTATCAGCTGCCATATATTTTAGTTCTTTCTCTGTCACATCAGGTCCCATTGTCCTCCTCTTGATAAAAGATCAAAGCTTGACCACTCCATCTTGGCAAATAATCACCCTGCCTCCAGCTTGACCTTGACTCCCCTGTGACTTCCCAAACTCACGCCATCGCCTCGGGAATTTCTCACGTAAACATCTCCAATCAGGTTCTCAGATAAACTTTGATGTCATCCAGCTTTGCCTTCTCACCACTTCCGTTCCCTTGATCCCTTCGCTGTCGTTAAATAGTTCAACGTCCAGCAGTGGATGAGCAGAAATTTTGTCTGAAATACTGGAGGAAAAGCAACCATCCTCTTCACTCCCAGTCACAAACTTGACCCCTCAGCCCAAGCCATTCCACAGTTCCCCTTAGCTTTTTAGTTCAGTTTATTTAGTTTAATTTAGAGATACAGCGCAGAAACAGGCCCTTCGGCACACTGGGTCTGCATCGACCAGCGATCCCTGCATGTTAACACCATCCTACACCCACTAGGGACAATTTTAAACAGACTAAACCCAGATGTTTCACACAAGACCAGAAAATGCTGGAGATCAGATGCTGGGGAAAATGGCAGGTCAGGCAGCATCTGTGGAGAGAAAAACAGTTGACATTTCATGTTCAAAATCCTTTGTCACAAGTGGGGGAAAAACAACTTATTTCATTTCATAATTTTCATTCTTGGTTTTGCAGTTCACCCCAGGGTGAGCTTTGAAGGGCAGCACAGTGGCGCAGCAGTAGAGCTACTGCCTCCCAGCACCAGAGACCCAGGTTCGATCCTGACCTTGCGTGTGGTCTGGATGGAGTTTGCACATCCCCCAGTGAATATGTGGGTTTCCTCCGGATGTTCCAGTCACCTCCCAAATCCCAAAGACATGCGGGTTTGTGAATTAAATGGCTTATGTAAATTGTCTCTAGTGTGTAGTGGAATGACTAGTGTGAATGGATGATCAATGGTTGGCATGGACTCAGCAGGCCGAAGGACCTGTTTTCATGCTGTACCTCAAAACAAAACTAAACATATATCCGCCCCATCGCTATTTCCATCTCCTTGACATCACAGACTCCAAACTTGTCTCAATTCATATACTGCTGAAGACCCCATAAAGTCTGTTATCCTTTGGTGATTATTTCTGAACATTGCAGGTCAGACTCTATTGTTACTATCCGTCAGGTCAGCCAAAACCTGGGGTGGAAGATTGCAACCTTCATGTGGTCCGCCCTGTTTCGACAAATACAATCAACTCGGTGTGCACAATCAAATAGAACAACTTGTCCTACAACTTTAGGCTGTGCACGCCATACGCAATATGAAGAAGCCAAAACCTGTGTCCCAATTTACACACAGTCCAATTCACCAAATAACCTGCTGCCTCCTGCCCTGTACTGCGGCGTCACGTGAAGCAACACCTCATTTTTAAATGTTCATCTTTGTTTTCAGATCCCTCCACGGATTGCTTCCCACCCCTTGGCATTATCTAGGTATGTTACAAAACTTACCTTCATCAGCCCTGTAATTCTGCCACTGGCCGTGTGCACGATTTTGGCGCGTTTGAGGGGGGGGGCGGGGTTAAAACGGGTTTTTTTCCCGACCTGGTCCTGAATTATATTTTGTTGGAGTGCAAGATTTTGCTAAAGAATCGTTCCTACGGCCGTTCTGTGTGTTTTTAAAAAAAATTCGCCCGACAAGTTAATCGCTGGAATGATTTTAAAAGCAGCTTCTGAAGCCGTCAATGCCGACAACTGGGTCGGATTTTATGGAGGACCAGGTAAAAAAAAGTAGTTTATTGTTATGTATAAAAGTGTTTCTTAAGATGTATTTAATTGACATTTTAAGTTGCGAAACGGTGATTCCCCCCCCCGAAGAACCGGCAGTATTTTAGCTGCAGATATGGGGGTTTAAATTCACCGCATCTGAACGTTCTAAATGGTCCCGTTCCAGAAAATCCCACTCGCAAGCTGATTTAAATGGCCATTAATTTACAGGTATTAAACATCAAATTCCTTCCATTTGGCCTATAAACCCATGACAATGAGATTTAAAAATGATGTTATATTCTGAATTCTTGTGTGAATGTTATTTGGACACTTAGGCTATTAAAAAATGTTAATCTATTCTTAAGAAATGGATAGATGTTTAGATCTAGTAATTGAATTTTGTAATTAGCTGCAATTAGGTAACTCACTAATTATATGCTTTAATTTCAAGTCATCTAAGTACGATTGTTTCATATTTGTTTCAGAATGCTTCAATCAATAATAACTGAAAATTTCTTTCAGTTCTCTTAAATTTTAAGAAAGTTATCGGCCTTTAAATGTTCTCGATCACAGCTTTTGTGTTGTCAATGAAAAAGCAATAGGGAACAAGATGCCAATTTCCGAGTATGAAAATGGCCATAACGTTTTTAATACTGAAGATATGAAAGTGAATTAGGTGTCAAATTAAACTTATTTTTATGCTTTATCTGATGGGATAAATTAAAGACTTGATTTTTTAAATCTCAACATTTTGTAACATTTCTACATTATTACCTTCAGTCCCAAAACACAGCCTGTGCCTTCAAATTCTGATTTCTTCTTTTCCCCTGCTCCATTATTAGCAGGCAAGTAATCATTCAACGAGGCACTAAATTCTCCCTAACCCTCTGACTTCTCTACCTCTTTGCCCACCTTATAACATACCTCTTTCACTGTGAACCTACCCTCATGTTGCTTGGCATCACATCTCATTTGATCATGCTTCCTTCCGATGCAAGGAACTGCAGACCAAAAAGTTGCTGGAGTAAGCAGCTCCATAGACCAGGCAGCATCTCTGGTGACGTTTTGTGTTGCGACCCTTCTTCAGACTGATTGCAGTAAAGGGGAGAATGCTGGAAGAGAGGTGGGGGCAGGGCAAGCATTGAATGCAGTAGATGAGGTTAGAGGAGGTGCTCGTGAACCTCTGTCTCACTAGGAAGGACTGCTGGGGTCCCTGGATGAATGTGATATAGGGACAGGTGTTACATCTCTTGCAGTTGCAGGAGAAAGTACCTGGGGAGGGGGTGATTTGGATGGGAAAGGGTGAGTGAACCAAGGAATTGTAGAGGGAGCGGTCTCTTTGGAAGGCGGAGAGTGGTGGGGATGGGAAGATGTGACTGGTGGTGGGATCATGTTGAATGTGGTGGAAATGTCAGAGAATGTTGTTGGATTATGCTATTTGTGTTGCATCTGTATTATATGAATATACATGTTTAAAATAAAATAAATGTTTGGAAGAAACCTCCAAAGGGGACCACAATTTGCAAGTTGTCAATTAATTAGTCCCTGTTGAATAAGGTTTTCAATTTCAATGATACAAAAAAGGAATCCCACGACACAAAAGGCTACATTTTGACAACACATTTTAATATTTATGCATTCACAATAAAGTTTATGATTAAGTCTATCTTTCTTCAGTTGCGATTAAGACTTTGTGACGGCCAGTAGGAGTGGTCGGGTTAACAGGGAGGTTTACTTTCTAATATATTTTTTGCACATTCTTTGCCCAAGTTTGCACCTTTGAGAAGTATATCAGCAAGTTCTTGAAGTCCTAAGCAGACAGTCAGAGGAATGAAATAACCATAGAACCCACCTAAAAAAATACTAAGTGGCCAGGCCCCAAATATCAGCACAATGAGCCATAGTAAGGACCTAAGAAGATCTTTTCCATCAGCCATGTTGATTTGTAGTTGGGAAGAGTTGATGAACTGGATCTGAGTCAATTCCAAATGCTGGAGTGAAAAAGATGGATACAATTAAAAGGATTGCTGCAGCTATTTGGAGCTTGTAAACATTGACAGGAATAAAATGTTCAAACCATAACAATCTAACAGGAATGCCTAGCATCCAGTCTTGACTGTTTGCCACCCCTGAAGCTTTTTGTCATCTATTTTGCTTATCTCCATTCCTAATGTGTTTCAGAGTCTTAGCATGAGGGGAAAGATAAAATACTGCACCTGCTGAAAAGCTGAAATAAAAATAAAAATCTCAAGAAAGATTCAGATAATCAAGCAGCATCCTTGGAGAACGAAGAACAATATCAATATTTCAAGTCAGCGGTTTTCCATTAAACTGATGGAAAGGGATTAACCTGAAAGAACTCTATATCACCTGGCTTTCTAAACTCTGCCAGCATATTGGTTTTTATACTGCAGAGAACCCTTGGAGTTAGTGTTTCTCCAAGATCAAATACAGGGTCAGAACAAGACAGGACTGGATTTGCAGGCCTGGGAATGGGTCTTTCTCCCTTTGGGTGTGGAAAGTGAATTCTGGAACACACATTTGGGAGGTGCAGTTGGAACAGCTGGTTAGGTGTTGGAAATGGAAATGCAAAGTTAACCTGGGCTTCACACTCGAGTTAGAAACAAGAGTTGAGTTGGCAGAACAACATATAACCCTGCATCAGGTACACATTGTCATGCTTCCAAATTAATGATTTTCTATTTAGCCGAGAACAATGGCTTTTAGATAAGGCACATGGAAGTGTACGGAATAGAGGGATATGGATCATGTACAGGCAGATAAGATCGGTTTAACCTGGCATCATTTTCAGTGCAAACATTGTGGGCTGAAGTGCCTGTTCCTGTGGTGTACTGTTGTGTTTGTGTTGTGTCTATGTTCTTGGACTGGAAATCTAGGCTGGAGTAACCTATTGCCTCAGAAATTTGCTCAAATTTAAAGGCACCATGTTTAATGATCTCATTATTGTGCATTGTTGATGTATTCTTCACTAAATGATCTACCTTAGTGGTCTCCGAGTTTAAAAAAAAGATTTAAAGTTTGCAAGGAATATTCAGCTCCGGTGGAATCCAGGATTCTGGAACTTCCCCTTGTGCTCCTTGAGCTGATCAGACTCTTTCAATTTCATGCCTCGAGGCATTAGGAGCTGCTGGATTATTTGATTTAAAGCAGTATTGCCGTCTGTAAAGGCAGTTTGTGGTTGCTATCCCAACCATTCTACCTGCAGGGAAACATCTGCAGTGAGTTGAAGGCACAATAGGATGAGACAGTTTTAAAGTAATTACTTATTTTTGTATCTCCATCCCCAATGGATTTGCCATGTGCCAATTGACTAATTTTCTTCCTTTCTACCAACATCACTGCTCCCTTTTATGGGAATTCACTATATGTCTGGCACCTTTAAATCACAGAGATAAAAGATGCTCTTCCTTTGCTTTCCATTGATGGTGTAGATGTCAGGATGATGGTTTATGCAGAAAATATTCCTACTCTGGAAGGATGGTGGAGAAAGGAAATCGGAATACTACCATTAGGGTGTGGGAATAGTTAACTGACCAATGTCACAGCCCCTTCTTAACACTCCTTTCTGCTACTGCTTGGAGGAATCACAAGTCAGTCAAAACCCTTTGCTGGATGAATTAGATTAGGGATTGATGCCAAATTTCCCAGATCATACAGGGATCATACGGATCCTTGCAAGACTTTTTCTCAGGAACTCTAGGAGGACTTAACACTATAACTATAAAACCAGTATTTTGTCGAACTTAAAATCTGTTCATCAATTCCATAGGACTGTGCATGGGGCACCCATTTATGAGACATCTTGTTAAATTCTTCTTGAAAATCAAGATGCACAATACTACCAATACTTCTGATAGCCTAGTACAGTTTTCAATACGTTACGATAAGGTACAAGAGATAGGATCTCATCTTCCAAAATTCATATTAAAACTTGGTTATTAATCCTATCTGTATCAAGAGTCATTTATTGCAACTTTACTGTATTTTTTCAAACTTATCTATAATCTAGTTTTTTGATTCTCTTTTTAAACATAGGTAGCATCTACATTAAACCTTTCTCCGGTGCAGTGGAGCATTCCATTCTCCTGTGAGCTGTTTGACAGTTCAAATTAACTTCAGCTCAATACACACCATTGGTACTTCAGCTTGCAATTCATTGTTTAAGTACAAAACAGCTGAGGAAAGTAGGCTGTGCTATTCTAAGGTGCACATCCAGAAAATCTAGGATTGGAGTAGGTGTGAGGGGTTAAATTAGGGGAGAGGCAGTAACTAGCGGTCTGGAATAAAGACAGCCTCCATCTTGAGGATTGAAGCGAGATTGAGAATGGGACCTTTGGGCAAGGGCAAGTAGGGCCTTTAAGTCTGGACAAGAGTCGTGGAATCTGGAACAGGGTTGGGGCTAGAATAAGGGTGGGATTGGAAGGCAGGGGAGACAATTAGAGATAGGAATGGGGTTTACATGGGGAGAGCTGCGGTGGCGCGCGGCTGCGACCCGACTCCGGTGGATGGTGACACCGGGAGCCCGCGGGTCCCCGGTGGGAGACCGCTTTGCAGGGCACTGGCAGCGGCGACTTCTCCCGCTCGAATTACGGGGTTGAGAGTGACCTGGAGCGGGGCCTTACATCGCCCGGTGCGTTTTTAAATTGCCGCGGACTTGCTAGCGCACGCCGGGGGCTCCAACATCAAGACCCGGAGCAGGGCCTTACATCGCCCGGCGTGGCTTTAAATGGCCGCGTGTGAGGTTCAAATGACAAATAAATGGTATTGTATTATTGTATTGTACATGTGGAGAATCTATGAAGGAGAGGAAGTAAGTATGGGAACTTCCCTGAAGGGTATTTCCAGTTGTCGGTTGAATGCTGCTCAGTGCCCAATGACAGGCTGCATCAGAAGGGTGGGCAATGATATAATTCCATGTATATTGGTGCAACATCACATTTTCAATGCAAATGTGACTCTTGCCTTGAACTGGTTGCAACTTCCAGAAATGGTGCGCTTCAACTTGGATGTCATGACTACCACATACGTTTGAATTATTTTTCAATCTCAAAAATCGGAACACAAATGCAGCATAATTAAGCATCTCTTGACTGCAGACTCTGCAGGGTACGATCGAACAAACTGTTTGAAGGGTATGAACATTCTTGGTGTACATCATTCGTTCTGTGCCATTAGTTCCTACTTCTGTGCCAGCAAATCTTCTATGGGCTCAAAATGAAAGTGCAATTTCAGTAAACCTTTGTGTGGTTTGCTTTTGAAGATTTATAATCCATAAGAACGGTGCTGAGAGGGTTTGAATTTACTTCATGTAGAATCCATAAGGAAGCAGATAGAAGGCGATTGGTATCAGGCTGCGACTGGCCTTGAGTCTGATAAAGGGTCTCAACCCAAAACATCACCTATTCTTTTTCTCCAGAGATGCTACCCGATCTGCTGAGTTACTCCAGCACTTTGTGTCTATGTATGACTGGCCTTGAATCCCCTGCCCAAAGTAAAATGTGACTGCATTGCCTAATTTAATAAATGCATCAAGCATAAACTGTCGGAAAAACACATATGCTCTTAGCATTTGAAACCACACCTTATTTGGGAAACATGCTCATTGCAGTATATTTGGCAGCACCGCATTGCAAAAGGTAAAGCAACCATTTAATTCATGATCTGCCTTGGGTGAGATTACTTGGTTTATTTGCTGATTAGTCACCATTTTATAGGAAAGATGTGGAAGAGAAATGGAGGACATTTAAAGGTGAAATTTTAAGAGTACAGAATCTTTATGTCCCTGTTCGGTTGAAAGGAAATAGTAAAAATTAGAAAGAGCCATGGTTTTCAAGGGAAATTGGACACTTGGTTCGGAAAAAGAGAGAGATCTACAATAATTATAGGCAGCATGGAGTAAAGGAGGTGCTTGAGCAGTATAAAGAATGTAAAAAGAATCTCGAGAAAGAAATTAGAAAAGCTAAAAGAAGATATGAGGTTGCTTTGGCAAGTAAGGTGAAAGTAAATCCAAAGGGTTTCTACAGCTATATTAATAGCAAAAGGATAACGAGGGATAAAGTTGGTCCATTAGAGAGTCAGAGTGGACAGCTATCTGCAGAGCCAAAAGAGATGGGCGAGATATTGAACAATTTCTTTTCTTTGGTATTCACCAAGGAGAAGGATATTGAATTATGCGAGGTAAGGGAAACAAGTAGAGTAGCTATGGAAACTATGAGGATCAAAGAAGAGGAAGTACTGACACTTTTGAGAAATATAAAAGTGGATAAGTCTCCAGGTCCAGACAGGATATTCCCTAGAACATTGAGGGAAGTTAGTGTAGAAATAGCAGGGGCTATGACAGAAATATTTCAAATGTCATTAGAAACGGGAATAGTGCCGGAGGATTGGCATACTGCGCATGTTATTCCATTGTTTAAAAAGGGGTCTAAGAGTAAATCTAGCAATTATAGACCTGTTAGTTTGACGTCAGTGGTGGGCAAATTAATGGACAGGATACTTAGAGATAATATATATAAGCATCTGGATAAACAGGGTCTGATTAGGAACAGTCAACATGGATTTGTGCCTGGAAGGTCATGTTTGACTATTCTTCTTGAATTTTTTGAAGAGGTTACTCGGGAAATTGATGAGGGTAAAGCAGTGGATGTTGTATACATGGACTTCAGTAAGGCCTTTGACAAGGTTCCTCATGGAAGGTTGGTTAAGAAGGTTCAATGGTTGGGGATTAATGGAGGAGTAGCAAGATGGATTCAACAGTGGCTGAATGGGAGATGCCAGAGAGTAATGGTGGATGGTTGTTTGTCAGGTTGGAGGCCAGTGACTAGTGGGGTGCCACAGGGATCTGTGTTGGGTCCACTGTTGTTTGTCATGTACATCAATGATCTGGATAATGGCGCGGTAAATTGGATTAGTAAGTATGCAGATGATACTAAGATAGGTGGGGTTGTGGATAATGAAGTAGATTTTCAAAGTCTACAGAGAGATTTATGCCAGTTGGAAGAGTGGGCTGAAAGATGGCAGATGGAGTTTAATGCTGATAAGTGTGAGGTGCTACATCTTGGCAGGACAAATCAACATAGGACGTACATGGTAAATGGTAGGGAATTGAAGAATGCAGGTGAACAGAGGGATCTGGGAACAACTGTGCACAGTTCCCTGAAAGTGGAATCTCATGTACATAGGGTGGTAAAGAAAGCTTTTGGTGTGCTGGCCTTTATAAATCAGAGCATTGAGTATAGAAGTTGGGATGTAATGTTAAAATTGTAAAAGGCATTGGTGAGGCCAATTTTGGAGTATGGTGTACAATTTTGGTCGCCTAATTATAGGAAGGATGTCAACAAAATAGAGAGAGTACAGAGGAGATTTACTAGAATGTTGCCTGGGTTTCAGCAACTAAGTTACAGAGAAAGGTTGAACAAGTTAGGGCTTTATTCTTTGGAGCGCAGAATGTTAAGGGGGAACTTGATAGAGGTCTTTAAAATGATGAGAGGGATAGACAGAGTTGACGTGGATAAGCTTTTCCCACTGAGAGTAGGGAAGATTCAAACAAGGGGACATGACTTGAGAATTAAGGGACAGAAGTTTAGGGGTAACATGAGGGGGAACTTCTTTACTCAGAGAGTGGTGGCTGTGTGGAATGAGCTTCTAGTGAAGGTGGTGGAGGCAGGTTCGTTTTTTATCATTTAAAAATAAATTGGATAGTTATATGGACGGGAAAGGTATGGAGGGTTATGGTCTGAACGCAGGTGTATGGGACTAGGGGAGAACACGTGTTCGGCATGGACTAGAAGGGCCGAGATGATTTGTTTCCGTGCTGTAATTGTTATATTTTAGGCTCAATCTTTTGTATATTAAGACCTAGAACGCATGAAGCTTGATCAAGATTTTATACAAACAATAAGATAGGTTAGTTATGAAATTTAGGATTTTAAAAAGTATCCAAGCCACCATTTGGTATATTTGAGAGGTTGGCCATTTATTGTAATATCAATTACAAGTACTTTTATTTATGCTTTATTCTGCTTCAAGCCAAAAAAGTAATAAAAACAAATTTGCTGCCACAGTTGAGGTCAGAAGCGTAAGGGAGAGTTCTGTGACTGCATTTTACATTGGCTGATCCATAGTAATCTGGGTGGAGAAGGGGGCAGCTCACAGACGAGGTGCAATTTCTTTTTCGCTCCGAGAGCAGCGGGACATTACATTTAGCAGAGAGGTTTGCTTGCCATCATGTTCTCGGCACAGACTTTGCCCAGGTTTGCACCTTGTAGAAGGACGTCCGTGACCTGATCCAGTCCAATACACGTAGTCAGTGGTGACAAGAACCCATAAAGGCCCCCAAAGAATATACCGATTGGCCAGCCTATAAAGAACAGCACAATGAGCCAGAAAAGGGACCACATAAGGTCCCCGCAGCTAGGCATGTTGGTCCGAAGGTTGGTAGACTGGATCTGGTTGTATTCCTAGTACTGGAGTGAGGGAAAACAAAAATTATTTAAAGAGTATATTTCAATCCCTGGAAATCCATTCAATCCCTGGAAATACTGACAGGAATATCAAATCATTAGCTTTAGTTTTATTTGTTGATTAGTCACCATTTTAGGGTGCAATTGGTGAAGTATATTAGGACCTAGAACACGTGAAACCTTGATCAAGATTTCATGGCAAAAATAGGATGGGTTATTTATATAAAATAGGATTTCAAAAACTATTCAAGCCACCATTTGGCACATTTGAGAGGTTGGCCATTTATTGCAATATCAATTACAAGTACTTTCATTCATGCTTTATTCCACTTCAAGTCTAAAAAGGTAATAAAAACAAATCTGCTGCCACAGTTGAGGTCAGAGGCGTAAGGGAGTTTTTTGACAGCATTTTAGATTGGCTGATCCGTAGTAATTTGGGTGAAAAAGGGGGCGGCTCAGACGAGGTGCAATTTCTTTTTCGCTCCGAGAGCAGCGGGACATTATATTTAGCAGAGAGGTTTGCTTGCCATCATGTTCTCGGCACAGACTTTGCCCAGGTTTGCACCTTGTAGAAGGACGTCCGTGACCTGGTCCAGTCCAATACACGTAGTCAGTGGTGAGAAGAACCCATAAAAGCCCCCAAAGAATATACCGATTGGCCAGCCGATAAAGAACAGCACAACGAGCCAGAAAAGGGACCACATAAGCTCCCCGCAGCTAGGCATGTTGGTCTGAAGGTTGGTAGACTGGATCTGGCCGTAATCGTAATACTGGAGTGAGGAAAACAAAAATTATTTGAAGAGTATACTTCAATCCCTGGAAATGTACTTGCCTTCAAATACAGACATGAATATCAAATTAGTTTTAGTTTTAAGACAATAGGTGTAGGAGTAGGCCATTTGGCCCTTCGTCAGTGTGGGTACAAGCCCTTTGGCCAACCAGCGATCATCCATCCGTACACTAGTTCTATTCTACACACTAGGGGCAATTTTATCAAAGCCAATTAACCTACAATCCCACACGTCTTTGGAGTGTGCACAGGGAGAACGGACAAAATCTGCACAGACTGCACCCGAGGTGTGGCGCTGTGAGGCAGCAGCTCTACTGCTGCGCCATCATATACAAATGCTATTATTTTTAATGCAGGCTATCTTCTTAAAGGTCATGGAAGACACTATTCTTATAGATCCTATCTCCTACAATTATTCACTCCCAATAGAGTAAAATGATTTCATTTTTCAGCAGTATGCCATCATATTGTACATCAACAAATCTGTCCTTGTGGAAGTTAAAATTTATTCCTGATACATTGATGTATACTCTGACAGGGAATCATGCAGGCATTAATTCTGATACATTTTCAATTACCATCAGTTACTTTTTCCATGTTTTGTATTCAAAGCAAATTGGTTTGAAAACTTGCATAGACAAGTTCTGTGATCTCACATGACATCATAGAGCAAGATAAATGTACTACTTCCCACAAGTCACTACATGTAACCTGTGTGCTACTTTTAAAACAATTTGAAATTTCAATTTACAAACTGAAAAGCATTATGATTTATTTTTAATGTAATTAATGCAGTCGCGCATAAATATGCATTTTTTAGTTAAAACCCCAATAAAATAAAAATAAAAATGCTTAGCTGATCTCCTACAATCACACGTTTAAGGAATTTTTTTTTTTAATTTGTGGAAAATGTTTCAGGTTCTTGACCCACTCTTATCTCCATTTTGAAGTTTGTTTGTTCTCCAGTTCAGATCAATTATATCTAACCATTCAGTGCTGCTTGCTGAATGATTTTATCTCCATCAAGCATGCGGCTATTAATCTGCACCCACACCTCTTCGGGTGTGCTGGAGGGTTTTATATACAATTCAATTCAACTGAGTGTAACAGGAGTACAATATAACCTTAAATTATTGGTATAGAATAATAAAATCAGCATTGATACTTTTTATGGTAAAATATCCATATTAGCACAGATCGAAGAGTAAGGTGCAAGAATTTACCTTTGACTGGATAAAAGGTCAAAAGATTCCAAGCTCAGAACACCCACAGGGTTCCTTTAATTTTGATGTCACTTCCTTGCCAATAATTGAACGGCAGAAAGTGAAATGCTATAGCGAGATCAACTAAAACAGAAGCTCCAACAAAGACCACTCAAAGAGTTAATTAATATACTGCTAACACCCATGAGGCAATTTACAACTGGGTTAAATAAATAGTTATACTTGAGGCAGGGTGTCACAGTGACAAAGTGACATGACTATGTGACATCACAAAGCAACTCAATAATAGTTTTTTGAAAACTTCAAGCATACCCATGTATACCCATGTGAGCTCACTCACATCAACTATAAGTTGGCATTCATATAGCAGCTTATAAACTCACCAAAATTCTTGATCGGCTGTAAATGGCTTCTAAGTTACAGGCAACAACTGAGAAGGCGTAGGCAAACATGTGATTTTGAAAGAGGATGTAAAGAAGGAGAAGGAAATGACATTTGGCAAGCAAGTCAGTGCATGACATGACATGCAAAAATGTTGGGGGCGGGTGTGAGGGGCAGAGAGTGTGAGAGGCAGAGAGTGTGAGAGACACGGAGGGGAGGGAGACACGGAGGGGAGGAGGGTGACACAGGGGGGGGTGACACAGGGGGGGGGTGACACAGAGGGGGGGGTGACACAGAGACAGAGGGGAGGGCACAGAGGGGGGGGACACACAGAGGGGGGTGACACAGAGGGGGGGGGAGACACAGAGGGGGGAGACACAGGGGGGGGGGAGACACAGGGGGGAGACACAGAGGGGGGGGGACACACACAGAGGGGGGGACACACAGAGGGGGGGGACACAGAGGGGGGGGGAGGGGGGGGCACAGAGGGGGGGGGGGGTGGCACAGAGGGGGGGGACACAGAGGTGGGGGGGGGGGACACAGAGGGGGGGGACACAGAGGGGGGGGGCAGAGGGTGGGGGGGACAGAGGGACAGAGGGGGGGGAGGGGGCACAGAGAGAGAAAATACATGTTTTCCAATAATCCACAAACCCCCAATAAAATAGGCTCCAAATAGTCATACTGACAAAATCGTTTCAGAATCATCCTTCAAGGTGTACAAAAAGAGGCCAGCACAGGTAGGCCACAAGGTGTGTAACAAGAGGTCAGAACATAATCGTAAAGAGAAAGAAGGTTTCTCAGAAGCATTTACTTTGTTTGAAAGTAAAAGAATAATAAAAAAATTGAAGAGCACTGTGGGATGAAAGCAGGTCTGAATGAAGTCGAGTCTCCACCTGAAACGTCACCTATCCATGCTCTCCAGAGATGCTGCCTGACCCTCTTAGTTACTCCGGCATTTTGTGTCCTTGTGAGTCTGAATGAAGTGCTGACTTAATATTGAATATGAATATTTTCTTGCATTTTACAAATGCTGCCTGAAGCAAGATTATTGGGATATGTTTTGTTTTTTAAAAAGGATGTGGAAAATAGATGCAAATGTAGAAAGTGAGTTGGTCCTGAAAAAATTAACAATGGATGAGCTATGAGTCCTGCTGGCATGAATCCAAGCTTGTTTAAATCAAAGATGAAAGAAGAGACAATAGCCTCAATCCAATCCTTCTCAGATTAACAAAGTATGCCATACACAAGAGGATAATAGCTCTATTTAAGAAGGTCATTCTAGGTAACAAAACCACAGTCAATTGAAGACAAACTCTCAGAAAGCTCAAATTAATTGGCACTAGATTGTAAATTTGCTTGCTATAAAGGCAAATAATATTTGACGGATTTGTTTTCTTTTTGGCACAGTTATTAAAGCAATATGTAGAGATAAAGTGATTTAGCTTTTGCTACCACATTGATTTACAAACATTCAATTTATGACAATTTCCTTGAATAACATAGTCACTTTAGAAGTGCGTGACCTGATTTACCTCAGTAAAATACAGTGTGCCACGCTCGACCCCGAAGAGTCCATGGTGCATTTTGCTCAGAATTCTCCATTTACAACACGTCGTTTAACAGAACATTTTCCGAGGATATAATCCTTACATAAATCGAGGACGACCTGTAAATGAATTGTCATGAGGAACTTAGTTTACAGCATATAAATTAAATGCATGGATATTTGCAGTAAGATAAATTATATAATGGATAACGAAAATCACAGCAATTGGGGCACTTAACCCTTCGAGTCCTTTCTGTTATTTCATAACATCATGGCTGATCTGATTGTAACATAATTTCTGCATTCCAGTCAATCTACGATGACCTTTCAATCTCTTGCTCATTCAGAAACTATCTACCACTGCCTTAAACATTTTCCTTAGACTCTGTTTCCTGAGATCTTAAATGTAGCTAGTAAAACAAATGCTGCATTCAGTCTAGTAAACATTGTAACTGCAATGCATTAATGTCCTTCGTGAAATAGGACCGATACTGTGCACTGTTCACCAGATCAAGTCTCGCCTCTGTCTTATATAATTGAAATACAATCGCCCGACATTTGTTTCAATTATCCTTGCAATAAAAAAAACATATGCATAATTCTCTTACCTTTCCTAATTATTTTCTTTCCCTCTCATTAGCTTTTTTTGTGAATGATGCACTTGATTTCTCTGCATATCAGAAGCCTGCATATTATCGCCGTTTAGATCATTAAAAAAAATTTCCTAACAAAATGCAGTTTCACATTTCTTCTCATTTTCCTGCATGTGACAGAACTTTCCCCCTTCACGAATTATCTACACTCCTCTATAACCTCTTACGTCCTCCTCAATTTATTTTTGTACAAGTCTTTGTGTCATCAGTAAATATAACTCCCAGTGTCTTCATTTGGGGCATCTGTATAAATTGTAAAAATCTGCAATGCGTCCTGTGGTATCTCACCGATTACTTCATACCAAACAGAAAATGGCCCATTTAAGCCCAGTCTGTCCCATGTTGGACAAACGATCTTCCATCCACATCACTATGTCACTTGCTGTATCACAAGCTTCTATTTTCAACAAGTCTCTTCTGTGGCACCATTCAAAAACAATCTGGAAATCTAAGTATGGTACATCCGCCTGTTCCCCTTTAAAAACATTAGGTTTAGTTTAGAGATAGTTTAGAGAAATACAGTACGGCCCACCGAGTCCATGCCGGCCATCGATCACCCGTGCAAACCATGTTATCCCGCTTTCATATTTACTTCCTCCACACTAGGGGCAATTTTGCAGAGGGCAAATAACCTACAAACCTGCACATCCTGGGGGTGTGGGAGAAAACCAGAGCATCTGGGAGAAACCCATATGGTCACAGGGAGAATGTGCAAACTCCACACAAATAGCGAACCTGGGTCTCTGGTGCTGTGAGGCAGCGGCTCTACCAGCTGTGCCACTGTGCTGTCCCTCCCTGTTACTTCTGAAAATAACTTAATGTTGATCAAACATATTTCATATATTTTATTATATAGGATGCCATTCGGCTCATCAAGTCCTTGCTTACTTTTAGACCATTTCCATCAACCCCATTCACCAACCTATTTCCCTCAAACCTATCCTCCCTCACATGCTCATCGATTTTCCACTATCCGTTCCACCCACTTCACTCACCACCCCCCCCATGCATTTTTTGCTGCCATCCACTTACCCCAGAGGCAATTTACAGTGATCAGTTAATCTAACAACCAGCATATCTTTGAGATGTGGAAAGAAACCAAAGTGGTCACAGGAAAAATTGCAAACACCGTTTAGACAGATTGGCATGGGGATTTCACCTAATCTCTCCCATGACCCAGTAATCTATAGTCGAAAATCATTTTTCTTAATCTTTTCAATTCGTGAGATTCCCATGAAAATGAAATCTTTAATGAAACTATAAGCTCCGTATTTGTGATTTCTGTTAATCTCAGTATTCTGTAAAAAATCCTTATGGCGTATAAAATCGCAAGGCATCATTATGAATTTGAAAATGCTTTCCAGTTTTTTACTAAAATTGTTATCAGAGTAAGCCCAATTCTGATGATTTGAGTGTTTTTGTAATGGCCTGGAATTGCAAGGATATTAAGGATAAGGCTACCAGTGCTCAATATTAAAACAAGGGAAATCTGACAGAAATCTCGAGTCCACACATAAATAGAAGTTGCATCTGTGATTTTCTCCTTTACAAAGTTCATTGTTTTGAGTTCTTCCCTTTTGGTTTTGAGAAATCAGTGCACTACGGAGAACAAAGTGAGGAGATCAAACAGGATTGCACACAAAAGTGTGTGTAAGAGTGTGTGTGCGTGTGTGATTACACGAGGGAGTGTGAGAGAGCGAGTGCGTGAAAGAGACCTAGTAAGAAAGAGAGCGAATAAGAGAGAGTGCAAGAGAGAAGGAGAGGTGGGGGGTGAGAGAGAATAATGATTTAAAATTAACCTACACTCATTTGAGCCAGAGCCCAACCTCGTGCAGTTTGCTTATTTTAAAGATTTCTGCATCTATGTGGTGCTCACCATAGGATTCGTCACCTTATCACATGGGGTCATGTTTTGCAAGTGGATGGCATAAATACAAGCTGTATTGCAGAATTTAAACCAGGCTGTGCTTCTCAGAAGGGAAGTGCATTGTGGCCACACCTTGGTGGTAGAGTAAATTCAGGAAGTGAATTAAAAACTAAAATATCATAATCTTTAAAATGGAAAAGATATTTGTTTTAAGCACGTCAATTTTGAAATAATTTCCATCAGACATAGGAGCAGTATTAGGCCATTCTGCCCATTGAGTCTGTACTGCCATTCGAGCATGGCTGATCTATTTTCCCCTCTCAACCCCATTCTCCTGCCTTCACACCATAACATTTGACACCCTTACTAATCTCCGTTTTAAAAATACACAATGACATGGCCTCCAATGCCGTCTTTGGCAATGAACTCCACAGATTCACCACCCCCTGGCTAAAGAAATTCCTCCTCATCGCCATTCTAGTTCAGTTTAGCTAAGGGTATGTCCATTTTATTCTGAAGCTGTGACCTCTGGTCCTAGACTGGAAGCATCTTCTCTACATCCACTATATCCAGGCCTTTCAATATTTGGTATATTTAAATTCATTTAGTGCATTATTTGTTCTTTAAGGCCAGAATGGTGGATATGTCGTGCTGCAAAATCATAATTGGGTCACAAAGACATTCCACTGGGCAGCAGGCAAGCCCTTTCCAGGAAGTTGGTACTGATGAATGCACAAAAGGCAACAAAAGTTTGCATTTGTTAACAGAAGAGTGCAGGCAACTCACCACTGGCGCTAAATTCCAGGTCATTGAATTATTTTTCAGATTCATTCTCAGTCCGCTCGCTATCCACCTTTCTGAAAACACATTTAAACATTTAGAAACAATTAAGGGACAGAAGTTTAGGGGTAATATGAGGGGGAACTTCTTTACTCAGAGAGTGGTAACGGTGTGGAATGAGCTTCCAGTGGAAGTGGTGGAGGCAGGTTAATTGGTATCATTTAAAAATAAATTGGATAGGCATATGGATGAGAAGGGAATGGAGGGTTATGGTATGAGTGCAGGCAGGTGGGACTAAGGGGAAAAAAAAATTGTTCGGCACGGACTTGTAGGGCCGAGATGGCCTGTTTCCGTGCTGTAATTGTTATATGGTTATATGGTTAAACAAGGAACTGCAGATGCTGGTTTACAAAAGAACAGATACAAAGTCCTGGAGTAACTCAGCAGGTCAGGCAGCAGGAGAGCGGCAGGAATCAAACAGAGGGGGAGAAGTGAGAGAGGGTCTCACAAAATTCCCCATAATAGGCACTTGAGATTTCACAGTGGATCTGTAAAATACAGCAATAAGGAATCGCAGATGACGGTTTACAAAAAAAGACAGTGCTGGAGTAACTCAGGAACATGGGACTCCAGAGATGCGTTCTGACTCGATGAGTTACTCCAGCACTTTGTGACATATAGGCATATAATCTGTAGCTCTTTACTGTCCCTCCATTCTTATTCTCAATGCTGATTTCTTGCAATTCACACCGGATGTATTGACCTTGGCTCTACTTTCAAAATACAAATTGGATGTATAAAATCTATAAAGGTTGCCACAATGGCTATTGGCAGTAACTTGGATTGGAACTGCCAATACTCAGCCATTGGAATGGTTGTGATCCCATCTGCTTCTAAATCCACGATTCAAGTTTTACTGTGATGGATGGTATTGCATCAGTCACTCTACTGTGCTTTGCTGCTGGAGTCCAGCACCAGGCTCAAGTCTTGCTGAGATTAAGCAGCAATTAGTACAGGATTCATTAATTTGTGGCATGGATTAAGATGCAAAAGGTACAATGGGGGCAATTTATAGTGGTCAACAGATCTGTACATTTGGGGATGTTAAAGAAAACTGGGGCACCCAGAGGAAACCTATGTGGTCCCTGGCAGGTCATGCAAACTTCACACCGGCAGCACCCGAGGTCAGGATTGAACCCATGTTGCCTGCGCTGTGGCAGCAGCGCTACTGGCAGTGTCACTGTGCCACTCTAATCACAATGTTCAGTCCAAATCTTGACAGTCGCATAGGGAAATATTGGCTATTGTTTGCATAATTTTGGTCAGTAATTTTAGTGAAACAAACTCAGCAGTCACTTCTCATTCAGTGACCTCTTTCATCCTCTGGGAAGTTAGCATTAAACAGCCTCTTTATCTGATGTAACTGAAGTTTAATTTATAGCACTGTAATATTCTAAAACATCAATTCTGTAGTTTAAATTAACTTTTAGAGATTGCTATTTTAATAAACTCACAACAGAAAGTTGCACTGGTCCACATACCTTGATTTGAAATGTTCTTACTGAATGCCACCAATCTCCACATGCATCAGATTTTCAGCACAATTTGCTTACAGAAATTTAGATTGTGGTTGTCAACTGATGTATTCATATTTCTGTTAAAGTGGGCACATTCTCTGAAAACCTAAAAATACAATTAGCAACTGGTAATAGCGTTCTTTAAAGCGTTGTCGGATATGATTATTTTCCCATTCATATCTGTGCATTGGCGTTATTCACCTGAAACGGAGAGAATTTTTAATAATGACATGTCAAAACCTAGTAATTTGTGCAGCATTGGGCATTGACAATCTGCTTCACTGCTTCAACCTTTAGATTATTCACATTGCTCCAATCATGCCATCCAGAATACCACCAGTTTTGAGAAGAATCTTTCAGCACTTTCTCCTTTCAGACCTGGATAAAAGTAATGCAGCTATTCCAATGCTTATTAGAGCCAGGATGTTTAGGCACTAAAAAACTGTGAAAGGCAGGCAAAAAGGCAAAATAAAATTACAAAAAAGGAACGAAAAGGCATTAATTTGACAAAAAAAGGCATAAAAAGGCATTTATTTCCACCACCAAAATATGGTTAAAAATAATAATAATAATATAAAGGGCCTGTTCCACTTATGCACCTTTTTCGGCGACTGTCGGCACCCGTCATAGGTCGTTGCTGGTCGCCGAAAATTTTCAACATGTTGAAAATCCAGCAGCGACCAGAACGAGGTACTACTCTTTGGGCGACTACTCATGACCATATAGAGGTCACCCGGGTGTCGCCTGTATGGTCGTGAGTAGTCTCCTCAGTCACCCAAAGAGTCAATAGACAATAGGTGCAGGAGTAGGCCATTGGGCCCTTCGAGCCAGCACCGCCATTTAATGTGATCATCTCCAAACAGTATCCCCATTCCTGCCTTCTCCCCATATCGCCTGACTCCGCTATTTTTAAGAGCCCTATCTAGCTCTCTCTTGAAAGCATCCAGAGAACCTGCCTCCATTGCCCTCTGAGGCAGAGAATTCCACAGACTCACAACTCTCTGTGAGTCTGTGTTTCTTCTGCAGTTGTATAGGGCTCTGGTGAGACCACATCTGGAGTATTGTGTACAGTTTTGGTCTCCTAATTTGAGGAAGGACATCCTTGTGATTGAAGCAGTGCAGTGTAGGTTCACGAGATTGATCCCTGGGATGGCGGGACTGTCATATGAGGAAAGATTGAAAAGACTGGGCTTGTATTCACTGGAGTTTAGAAGGATGAGGGAGATCTTATAGAAACATATAAAATTATCAAAGGACTGGACAAGCTAGATGCAGGAAAAATGTTCCCAATGTTGGGTGAGTCCAGAACCAGGGGCCACAGTCTTAGAATAAAGGGGAAGTCATTTAAGATTGAGGTGAGAAAAAAACTTTTTCACCCAGAGAGTTGTGAATTTATGGAATTCCCTGCCACAGAGAGCAGTGGAGGCCAAGTCACTGGATGGATTTAAGAGAGCGTTAGAGCTCTAGGGGCTAGTGGTGTCAAGGGATATGGGGAGAAGGCAGGCACGGGTTATTGATAGGGGATGATCAGCCATGATCACAATGAATGGCGGTGCTGGCTCGAAGGGCCGGATGGCCTCCTCCTGCACCTATTTTCTATGTTTCTATGTGAGAAAAAGTGTTTCCTCATCTCTGTTCTAAATGGCTTACTCCTTATTCTTAAACTGTAGCCCCTGGTTCTGGACTCCCCCAACATCGGTAACATGTTTCCTGCCTCTAGCGTGTCCAAACCCTTAACAATCTTATACGTTTCAATGAGATGCCCTCTCATCCTTCTAAACTCTAGAGTGTACAAGCCCAGCCGCTCCATTCTCTCAGCATATGACAGTCCCGCCATCCCAGGAATTAACCTTATAAACCTACGCTGCACTCCCTCAATAGCAACTTACGGGTGTCGGCAGTCGCCGAAAAAGTTGCGTAAGTGGGACAGGCCCTTAAAGGGATACATTAAATGACCAAAGTTGCCTGGTTGCACAAAATTACTAGCATTTTTTTCAAATTATCTTGTGGTAAACTATGCCGTCTGTCAGACAGAATATGCTTCAGTTGTGAAAAACTTCTTTTTACCCCAGCTGAGATCACTGGTGCATACCCGAAACAAGCTACAGACTATATTCATGTTGATATCTTGTGCATTACAACTACCTTTGAGAACTTTAGCTATGTTTTCTATTTCTTCAAGATCTTTGTTAGCTAAAATCACTGTCTCACATTTTCCTTGCATGTCTTTACCTACAGCGCCAAGAACTTTATGAATATCGTCAACTACTTTGTTGAAAACCTGCAAGTTATTCACCAATGTTTCGCCACGTTTCTCAAGGGAAGTGATAGCTTGTGGGAAGTTTGCAAAATTGGAAGCAATAAACACAAGATCGTGGTGGAGGGACTTTTTTTTTTTTGCATGATTTCACTGATGCAACTGACTGCAGCACATTCTTCTTCTTCAAAACAGTTGACGATTTATTTTATATTTTCAAAATTTACAGCATAGCAGAGTGCAGCAGAGAGCCATGTACCCTATCTAGTCAAAACAGACTGAGGAGATAGTGGAATCTCGGGTGCTATTTCCTTGAACAACTGCACACGTGACGGTACTTTGAGGAAGATTTTCTTGACATTGCCTGGGCGATCGACATTTGGAAAAAAGCTACGTCTCTGTGCTTGGCAATTCTATGAAGTCCTTGAGCTAAGCTTGTCAAATGCACATTTTGTGGAATAAAACTTTAAGTCACAAACAGAAGTACATTCTCGTGTTTTATACCTTCTGGCCAAAGTACAGCAAGTGAATATGTAAACAACTGAGCAATAGTTGAGCTGTTTGACTTCTCCAATACTTTCGATGTCAACAAATACTCCTTTGATGGTTGACCTTCCTCCAGTGTACAGATGACCACATTGGCAACATATCTCCCAACAGCATCGGTTGTCTTGCCTATTGGGATCCATATTTTGTTGCATGCAACTTCATCTCTAATTTTCTGCACAACAATGTTAAAGTTGTTGTCAACATAATTTTTCCATAATGATGACTCGCTTGGTATATGTTCCTCTGTGTATTTCTCTAAAACGCCTCTGAGAGATTTGTTTTCCAATTTCCACAGTGGAATTCCAGCATCAATGAATGCCTTACACAGATCACTCAAACTCAGATTTGCTACTGGAGCCAGCAGTAAATGTAGTGAGGATACAAGCTTGGGTATTTTGCTTGGGTAGTCTGCACCCGTGGTATCAACATTGACTTCTCTAATTTTCCTTGTCTTCTCCCTCCTCCCCTCCCCATCCCAGCTCTCCTTCTAGTCCTACTGTCTCCGCCTCTTCCTTTCTTTTTCCCGCCCCCCCCCCCCCACATCAGTCTGAAGAAGTCTCGACCTGAAACGTTGCCTGTTCCTTCTCTCTGCAGATGCTGCCTCACCCACTGTTTCTCCAGTATTTTTTGTCTACCTTTGATTTTTTCCAACATCTACAGTTCTTTCTTAAATAGACCTTGGAGAAAATTTAACCAACGGGCAGCAGCACGAACGAATGAACGACCGACGGTGGCACCCCCAGTTTTGTCCCAGTGGTGGAAGTTTTCTTGTAAGTTATACTATGTTATACTATGTTAACAATAACATGAATATTAACGTGTTAACATAGATAACGTCATTGTAATCACGGTACAACTAGAGAAAATAGCACGATCTTTTAACAAAATGGCAAAAAAAGGCGGATTTAGGCACTCGATCGTGAAAAGGGCATTCCTAGTGAAATCATCAAAAAAGGCATAAAAAGGCATTTATGGCAAAATCCTGGCTCTACTTATTATTATGGTCCCCTTGGTAATAGACCAATGGAGCTAATAGGTTGACTTACCTGGTAACTTTGGGCTTGATATGGAGTCTCTTGCATGAATATTAGCAGGTTTCCAGAGTTTGCCAAACTTTGGATCACTTGTGCTCAGACCTTGCAGAGCACAGGCTCCACATTGCAAGTGGTGCAGCTTCAGTGCTTCTTCCTTACAGCGCCAGAGATACCGGTTCGATTCTGAGTGCGGGTGCTGTCTGTACGGAGTTTGTACATTCTCCCTGTGACCGTGTGGGTTTTCTCTGGGTGCTCCGGTTTTTTCCCCCCAACCTCCAAAGACCGCAGGTTTGTAGGTTAAATGGCTTCTGTAAATTGTCCCTAGTGTGTAGGAAAGAACTCGCTGGTTTGTGTGGACTCGGTGGGCTGAAGGGCCTGTTTCCAGGCTGTATCGCTGAACTAAACTAAACACAGGGCTTTGTTTTCACTGCTACACCAACTCATCTACCCATTTTCAAATCCCCCCCATTGGATTCAAGTCTTTCACATGGGCTCTACATATGACCTCTAATGATATTCTTTTATTGCTCTTCATGTACCTTCTCCTCTTCCTTCAATACTATCGACTTGTGAACACATGGGAAAAAAAGAGTTGTATTCACAACCCTCCTTGCGGAGGCTCTCACAATTGCACGTTAAAACTCTGACCGTCTCTTGCCAATTCATCACAATGCAGCTATTGATGTGCACATTGACAAGCTTGCATCAATTATGCGATATATCTTTGAGTCAATTAAATTCATTGCTCATTCCTTCCATTCTAGGGCTTTTGTGAATGCAGATTGGAACATTTATTCATTCACAGTCCTATATGGCAGGACCACAAAACAAATAGTGTGCCTTCATCAAAACTTCTCACTGGTTCACAATTATTTTGGAATTTAGCAAAGCCAAGTTTAAACTGAAGTTTCAGCATTTTAATGGAAAATTTAAAAAAGCAGCATAATTCTCTTCTTCAGAAGGGAAGATTAGAAGGCTCCATTCCAGACACTTTATTTAAATGTACTGAGTTTGTTTTCTTAAAACATTTAAAATCTGGGAATGCACGGTGGGTCAGTGAGCAGTGAAGAGAAAGAATAAAGAGAAGTTGTCATATTGATTGGATACAATCCAGAAATCTATTTTTTAGCAAAATTCACTCCAGTCTAGTTTTGAACCCATACTAGATTTCATTCATGACATTTTCATTCTGAAAATCTTGTGGATTATAACATTTGGTATGGCGTTCTATAAAATTAATTTACATGCAACTGGCAATACAAGATAGAATGTTAAATCCCACATTACTAGAAAATAAAACAGGTAGTCACAGGATTATTGTGAATGATGACTGATATTCTAAGCACGTATACTGGCTACTTGCACAGAAATGTCAGAACTAAGGTCCAATATTTGAACTAAATTAGCTTTCTTTTTCTTTTTCTTCTTTATCTTTTTCTTCTTTATCTTTTTCTTTTTCTTTTTCATCTTTTTCTTTTTCTTCTTTATCTTTTTCTCCTCCTTCTTCTTTCTCTTCTTTCTCTTTTTCTTCTTGTTTTTCTTCTTCTTCTTCATCATCGTTGCCCTCACTATCACTGTCTCTGCCAGGATGCTCAGGCATCTGTCGATGTTCTTCCACAGGTGTCTCTTCATCTTTACTTTCGGGAACAGATTCTTCAACCTCTTCCACATTCTCAATGACTGGAGCTGGATCAGGCTCTTTTATTGACTTGGGGGCTGGTGGAAGAAGTACCGGCTGCAAATGTAAAAGCAATTATATTTAGTGAATGTTTGTACTCTTATGACAACTCTTGAACGGGGTACTGCTTTCCTTCCCTCAGCACGGTTGCTGGGAATTCTGAGGATTGGTTGTTTTTACTTAATTTCCAATATCAATAACATTTAACTTTATTTTAACAATCGTATATTAAACTTCTTTGGGGTGGCACAGAGGCAGCACAGTGGCATAGCGGTAGAGTTGCTGTCATAGAGCTCCAGAGACCTGGGTTTGATCCTAACTACTCGTGCAGTCTGTACAGAGTTTGTACGTTCTTCCTGTGACTGCGTGGGTTTTCTCCGGGTGCTCCGGTTTCCTCCCACACTCCAAAGACGTACAGGTTTGTAGGTTAACTGCTTCAGTAAAATTGTAAATCATCCCTAGTGTATAGGATAGTGCTAGTGTATGGGTTGATTGCTGGTTGGCACGGACTCGGAGGGCTGAAGGGCCTGTTTCCGCGTTGTAGCTCTAAAGTTCTACTAAAGTTCTAGTATACAAACTTAAAGCACAAGGCATTGGGGGTTCAGTATTGATGTGGATAGAGAACTGGCTGGCAAACAGGAAGCAAAGAGTAGGAGTAAACGGGTCCTTTTCACAATGGCAGGCAGTGACTAGTGGGGTACCCCAAGGCTCAGTACTGGGACCCCAGCTATTTACAATATATATTAATGATCTGGGTGAGGGAATTGAAGGCAATATCTCCAAGTTTGCGGATGACACTAAGCTGGGGGGCAGTGTTAGCTGTGAGGAGGATGCTAGGAGACTGCAAGGTGACTTGGATAGGCTGGGTGAATGGGCAAATGTTTGGCAGATGCAGTATAATTTGGATAAATGTTAGGTTATCCATTTTGGTGGCAAAAACGGGAAAGCAGACTAATATCTAAATGGTGGCCGATTGGGAAAGGGGGAGATGCAGCGAGACCTGGGTGTCATGGTACACCAGTCATTGAAGGTAGGCATGCAGGTGCAGCAGGCAGTAAAGAAAGTGAATGGTATGTTAGCTTTCATTGCAAAAGGATTTGAGTATAGGAGCAGGGAGGTTCTACTGCAGTTGTACAGGGTCTTGGTGAGACCACACCTGGAGTATTGCGTACAGTTTTGGTCTCCAAATCTGAGGAAGGACATTATTGCCATAGAGGGAGTGCAGAGACGGTTTACGAGACTGATTCCTGGGATGTCAGGACTGTCTTATGAAGAAAGACTGGATAGACTTGGTTTATACTCTCTAGAATTTAGAAGATTGAGAGGGGATCTTATAGAAACTTACAAAATTCTTAAGGGGTTGGACAGGCTAGATGCAGGAAGATTGTTCCCGATGTTAGGGAAGTCCAGGACAAGGGGTCACAGCTTAAGGATAAGGGGGAAATCCTTTAAAACCGAGATGAGAAGAACTTTTTTCACACAGAGTGGTGAATCTCTGGAACTCTCTGCCACAGAGGGTAGTTGAGGCCAGTTCATTGGCTATATTTAAGAGGGAGTTAGATGTGGCCCTTGTGGCTAAGGGGATCAGGGGGTATGGAGAGAAGGCAGGTACGGGATACTGAGTTGGATGATCAGTCATGATCATATTGAATGGTGGTGCAGGCTCGAAGGGCCGAATGGCCTACTCTTGCACCTAATTTCTATGTTTCTATGTTTCTATTCTTAGGCAGCATCCAAAACAATAATCGCAAATGCATTTTCTGATAAAATTATTTCCCATAAATTAATATTTATATTTAGAAGAAAAATGTGAAAGGTTTGATAATGTGCCACTTGTAAGGTCAAATGTGCCACAGTGATTTGTCATTCTAGACTAACAGTGCTATCTGAATAATTTAATTATATGCAAATTTGATTGGAAAATCTTGCTCAGAAATAATTTTTAATCAAACAGGGAAATTATTAGTATAAAGCACAAAATTACACTTTGCTAAGTTTGCTAAATTACACTTTGCTCACTTAATTTGCTGGAAATTTGATTTCAACTTCATAAGACGAATATTGAAGTAAACAACGTTTTATGAAACAATGTTATTTTAACCTTGCACTCTCATGATTAATACATTCCATCATCTGTTACCAATGGCAGTGTATCAAAGCTGCTTCGAGCCAGATGACATAACATATTTTATTTATGTTGTACCTTCAGCATACTAAAGTAACCCAAGGCTCCACAGGACTATACCAAGCACAATTACCAGGTCTTTATCCAGCAAGATGCCTCAATGCAATTATTGTCTTATACAAAGCACGCAATAAATCAACAATTAACGTAGTTTTAATGTTTTCTACACTTCAAGAACATGATCGAGCATGCCCAAATCAGATAGCAGTTAATAAAAAGGTCGTACAAATATTAACACAAAACTTCGAAAAAGGCTTTGAAGATTTGAGTCTATTTGAGGAAAGTGGACATACAAAAGGAAATGAATGGGCAAATTTGGGTGCCAAGAACAAAATAAAGCAGCTGCTTACCTGTCTGTATTGGTGCATCCTCTGAATTATGTGCATGTACATATTGTAGACAAAGTTTGCCATCTCCGGCATGTTTTTGATAACTCGCATCAAATGGGTTGGTATATGGCCATTCTAAAAAAAACATTACCAACCATTGTAAAAGTACTGTTAAAACATACCAGAATCATTGTAAAAACACTGTTATAAGCCAAAGCACAAAAGAGGGGTGGCACAGTGGCACGGCTGATGCCTTACAGTGTCAGAGGCCTGGGTTCAATCCTGGCTACGGGTGCTGTCTGTAAGGAGTTTTGTACGTTCTTGCTGTGACTGCATGGGTTTTCTCCAGGTGCTCCGGTTTCTTTCCACAGTCTTAATATGTACATGTTTGTAGGTTAATTGGCTTCTGTAAATTGTTCCCCGTGTATAGGATAATGCCAAAGGGCCCGTTTCTGAGCTGTATCTCTAAAGTCTAGTGTGTACTTGTTAAACTGCAAAAGAATATCCACATTCTTTGAGACAACAAAGCCTTAATGAGCTGGATGTCATTTGTTCATTTCATATTTAGCAACTTTTTCCTTGCAAAATTGTAGTTTTTAGGTATTTGTTGAGATTAATGGGGAATATCTCCCTTTGCATGGCCTTCACAGGCCTCAAACCAGTGCCATTCTTAGCAAGGCATCAAGGGAACACTCTCACATTGAGATACCTTTCATGATTCCTCAGTTGGCCACTCCACTCAATGCTTAGTCATAGAATACACATAGCATGGAAACAGGCCTTTGGTCCCAACTTTCCCATACAAACCACGGAACCCCATCTATGTTAGTCCCACCTGCCTGCGTTTGGTTCTGAGCATCTGAGAATCTAAAGTCTAAAGAAAAGTTACCCTTCTGTCCGTGGGGAGGTACTCGGATGGTACGATGTGCAGTTGGAGGGGCCGAGCTGTAAGCTGATTAAAGGCTGGAGTAAGCTCAAAGCAGTTCCGGAAGAGCGAGGCTCTTGCAAAGATGTACAGTCCGAGCCTGGCTCTCGACATGGCAACAACTAATCGCCGAACATCCCTAAATAAGAAAAAAGACCATGGTTAATATGTACACTATTGCAACAAAGCCCTTTTTGCTATAGATTAAAAAAAAATCTTCAATAAGTAATATCACCAAGTAATAATTATGTCATTTCAGCACTCATTTATTTCCCATTAATAAGCCTAAAATTATAAGCTGGCAAGTATCGATCAGGCAGCAATGTTTATTCACAAACTCAACCAGAAATCTATGACACAGCATTATCGTTGACCATACAAGGATTAATATTTGGGAGTTGATGATGATTTAGTAGTTAATTTAATTAGCTAAACGTCATGACTAAACAACTCTCTAAACAAACTTTGTGCTTCTGAAATTACATTCAAATAGGATATTACCAATTGAATGCATCAGAACACTGTTTAGTTTAGAGGCACTGCATGGGAAAAAAGGCCCTTCTGCCCACCAAGTGCACGCTGACCATTGATTACCCATTCATACTAGTTATACCACTTTTCATACTAGTTTACACACTAAAGTCTTCACGGGAGTAGGAAAGATATGGAATGGGAGTGGCTGTACAAGTTTGAGAACTTGGACCACAGTTTTCTGGATGCAGTTTATTAGGTGGAAGTGAGGAGTGGCGAGGAGAATACGGAGGAGCAGCAAAGATATTGATCAGAATTTTAGTGGTAGGAGAAAGAATTTTAGTAGCAGAGGCAGTAAATGGCAGGGAGGTCATAATTAGTTTTAGTTTAGTTTATTGTCATGTGAACAGAGGTACCCGGTACAGTGAAAAGCTTTCGTTGTGTGCTAAACAATCAGCGGAAAGACGATACATGAATTTTGCAGTCCCCAGTGTACAGATACAGGATAAAGGGAATAATGTTTAGTGCTAGATAAGGTCCAGTAAAGTTCGATTAGTTAATCCGAGGGTCTCCAGTGAGGTAGATAGTGGCTCAGGACCGCATTCTATTTGTTGATAGGATGGTTCAGTTGCCTGATAACAGCTGGGAAGATACTGTTTTTGAATCTGGAGGTGCGCATTTTCACACTTCTGTACTCTTACCTGATGGGAGACAGGAGGGAGGGACCAGGGTGAGATGAAGAAGTTGAAATTGAGTTGAGCAAGAATCTGGACCACAAATTTAATCTGATGTGACAGCTGAGGAGGTTGACCGTGTTGAGTTACACCATTGTTTCCGGCAACCCCAGGGTTTCGGCCCGAAACGTCGCCTATTTCCTTCACTCCATAGATGCTGCTGCACCCGCTGAGTTTCTCCAGCATTTTTGTGTACCTTCCAGCTGAGGAATCTTTGGCTCACCCATATGTTGATATGACAAAGACAACTTGAGCATGTGTGGGAGAGACCAAGAGACTAACCAAGAGAAGTGATCAAAAATTGTACACTTCTTGTGTCACATGTCAATATATTTTTGTGTCTAAATCAACAAGACGATTCCCAAATTTCCTTCTGAATATGACACCAGGACTCTTCTACAATGTGGTGGGAGAGTATGTGTAATTATGATTTTACAACTAGTACTGTATTCTGCTACTATGTACATATATCTATTCTAAACAAATATAGTCTATTCTCATTTACATAGGTTACTGGCAGATACACCAATAGCTGTGGCACTTTTAGTATTTCCTGTTGATCTACAGCTTCTGTTTTAAGATTAACTGCTATCGGAAAACTAGTTTCCAAGTATTCTAAGCGGCGCACAAGCAGATTAAATGAAAAAAAACCCCAAAATATGCAGAAAGGATCAGCAACTGAAAGTAACAGTTAAGAGATTTTTTATTCCACTCCAAATCGTTAGTGTTTATGTGTATTCTTATTTGCCACATGTGTACTATATGCAAAAATAATTTCACTGTGCAGTTGCATATGAGACAAATAAGGCACCATTGACCCATTCGTATAAAGATAATGCCATAAACCATACCTCAGATGTCCAACAGCTTTAGTTCGTACTAATGAGAGGATAATATAATCGTTCTGTTGCCCCTGGAATCTGTCCACTGTGGTCACCTTGAAGTACAAAGAAACCTTGCTCACTTCTGAGATAACAACTTGGGGGGCAGGATTGAGAGTCAACAATTTTCAATGTCATTTTAAGGTTTTCTATTTCGATTAGAAAACATAAACATTTCAGAATCCTTTGACATTTAAATGAACTCTCAGGAAAGGCAGAGGTCCGTATTTGCAAAAATAACATGATAAAAAGCTCTGTGCAGCTCGAGGGAAACACAGAGGTGCAGCGGTAGAGTTGCTGCCTCGCAGCGCCAGAGACTCAGGTTCGATCATGACTATGGGTGCTGTCTGTAGGGAATTTGTATGTTCTCCCTGTGTCCGCGTGGGCTTTCTCCAGGTACTCCGCTTTCCTCCCATACCCCAAAGAAATACAGGTTTGTAGGTTAATTGGCTTCAGTAAAAATTGTAAATTATCACTAGTGTGTAGGATAATGCTAGTGTACTCGCTGTTTGGTGTGGACTCAGTGGGCCAAAGGGCACTGTATCTCTAAAGTCTAAAGATTTTGGATCACTATTGCTAAACAGCAAACTAAAAATCCAGATTCCTTGAGAAAATGAAGTCTTAATGTGCTAAATGCATTTGTTCATTCCACATTTAGCAACTTTTTATTTGCAAAACTGTACAGTTTTTAGGTAAATAATTTGCTGAGATTAATGTGGAATATCTCCCAATGCTTGACCTTCATAGGCCCCGACGCAGCATCATTCTTAGCAAAGCATCAAGGAGACACCCTCGCAATGAGATACTTTCCAGAATTCTTTTGTTGGCCTTTCCACTCAATGCTTAGTCATAGTCAGTCAAATAACATGGAAACAGGCCCTTCGGCCCAACGTGCCTATGCCAACCAAGGGGCCCCATCCACACTAATCCCACCAGCCCGCGTTTAGTTCTGTGGAACTGGGGCTTCAACTGGGATGATTGAAATTGGGAATTAACAGTCAAGGAAAATTGAACCAATGTGTGTTTTTTTACATTCTGTGTCAGACAGCTTCCATCTAATCAATTGTTCAACATCTTGTTGAAAATTATCACATGTTACTGCATCGTTGTAAATCTGCTGTATAACAATGTTCGAAGAGGGCTCTTACCTTGCTTGGACGACCTATAAGAGGATTACTACCGCAACGCTGATTGATGGCATCACGAATCAAATGCTTCTGACCGTTGTACGTTGTCAAGATGCTAATTCTCTCTGCAGGATATCCCAAGAGGCGCATGTACATGAAAAGGGCTACTGCATATTCAGCCTCGGCTAGATTCTGTCAAATGTGAGCAACAATTTAAATTCCAGAAAAGCAGGCTATGGATTTTTCATGTTCATTAATTATAGGAGCAGAATTAGGCCATTCGGCCCATTAAGCCTACTCCGCCATTCAATCATGGCTGATCTCTTTCCCATTTCCTGCCTTCTCCCCACAACCTCTGACGCCCTTACTTACTAATCAAGAATTGTTAACCACTGCCTTAAAAATATCAATTGACTTGGCATCCACAGCTGTCTGTGGCAATGAATTCTACAGATTCACAACCCTCTGGCTACAGAAATCCCTTCTCATCTCCTTTTGAAGGTACACCCTTTTATTCTGAGGTTATGGGCGCTTGGCCTTTGACTCTCTCACTAATGGAAACATCCTCTCTACATTCACTCTATCCAAGCCTTTCACTATTTAGTAAGTTTCAATGAGGTTCCGCCTCGACCGTGTAAACTTCTGCAAGTAGAGACCCAGTGCCGTCAAACGCTCATCATATGTTAACCCAATCATTCCTGGAATCATTTTCATAAACGTCCTCTGGACCCAATCCAACGCCAGCACATCCTTCCTCATATATGGGGCCCACACTGCTCACAATACCTAAACCTTAGACGATTACATGAATGCTCAAGTGCACACATAAAATATTTTTCAAATTCTTGCATATTACTTCATTATATGGAGACGATTTGGGGATGAAAAGTCAATAGAATATAAAAATCGATCATCAATATTTGTTATTATTAAGCCGACCATTTACCTGGTAGAAGTATGGATTTGGTTCTGATTCACCGATACCATTGAAATCCTCCACATTGATCAACTGGAAGTCATATACTAAGCCGGCATTAGCAGCACAAAACTCAGGTAGGTTCTGGACGTGAGGCAGATTACCGAGTTTCTTATAACGCCAGTTATAGAGGTTGCACAAACTGAATGGAGGATAAAATGGAGAAAGCTGTCAAAGCAGATACTATAATTATCTGACATGTTTGAATAAATAGACATCTTTAAATGCAATGCTTTTTCCCACTCTTCCAAAAATCTTTTGGTTTTGGTTCAGTGAAAAACAGTTGAGGTGGATATCATTCTGTAGATATTCCAATACGTAATCTAGACATCCACTCTGAGAGACTAATGCAGTGTTAAAGATACCATTTTTCAGGCTGGCCATTTAATTATAGCCCGAGCTGTCATTTCAGGTAAGCGTACATAATCCGGTGACACTATTCAAAGAACACTGGCTCAGCTCTCAGTGCCTTGGCAAAACCAGGAAAGAAAGGTCTTATGAAGGATCCCATCCCAAAATTTCACCTATCTGTGTTGCCCAGGGATGCTGCCCGACCTGATGAGTTACTCCAGCATGTTGTGCCTTTCCTTGGCAAACCAGCATCTGTAGTTCCTTGTTTCTACAAGAGAGCTTATCTGTTATTAATCGAAATACAGGTCGACCACCCATTTTCTGGCAACTGATGGTCCGGCACCACCTTATTAGAGCACACTTATATAAATCATAAGAGCACACTTGAAATCTCCCCATTTCGTTGGAGGTCACCCCAAAAAAGTGGCGCCTAGGCCAGGTGAGACGGCTGATCTCGGCCTCATCAGACAGCCACGCAGATCGACGGGTCAGTTTTGCTGCCTGCGACTGGGGCTCTGGAAATCTGGTCCTGCCAGAGCTGGCAGATCCGTTCCCACAGCCGACTTTTGAGGCCGACTTTGCGGGCTGGTATCTCGGCTCCTTGGTGATCGGTTCCATCTTGGAGGCCGTGACCTCTGTTGTTTCGGCAAGACTGATAATCCAGAAAAGCTCTGGAACCATGGACGCCAGACAACAGAGTTTAAAAAAAGGTTTTACCTTGCTCTCGCTCTGCCTTGTGCATCAAGATCCACGGTTGGAACTCCCAAACGAACAAAACGTGTGAATAGGGATTGCTCCATGTTGGAATACTTTTGGAAAGCCATGTTCTTAATGACTGGTGGAAGCTGATGGTGGTCACCTATCATAATCCAACGCTTCAGTCTACTGAAACCGTCTTCAGGGTTCTACGGAGAATAAAAATATACCAATAACTTCTAAGTCAACGAACTTCCCATACCTTCAGTTACTACTTCAAAATAATCAATGTCCATGTTTTTCCCCCAGTCATTAAGTAATCGGTCAATTAATATCTTTCTTATCCACATCACCAATCCATCTTCTCCAGAAATGCTGACTGACCTGCTGACGTCTTCCAGCACTTTTTTTGTAAATGAGCATCAGTAGTTCTTTATGTCTAACAACTCACTAAATTGAATTTGAGGACTACATGCAAGGTTTTTGCATGGTGACCAATGTCAATTCCAACACTAAATCTCTGATGTGGTTAATCTTTCACTCATAGACATTACCTGTAGTAGTAGTGGAATAAATGTTTCAATCTCAAGAATCTGTGCTGCTTCCTCCATCAGGATGTTGTCATACTGTCAAAAGAAGAGTTTTTTTTTTCAAATAGCGTCTTAAATCACATAAAGCTACCTCGTCACCACACCAAATAAGTAATTCATTGGAATGTATAAGTATGTTTTAGCGATTGTAAGTCCTATCAATAAGGAACAGTGATCTGGCACTTAGAAGATGGAAATCCCAAGAACCCAATTTTCTTGGCAATTCTGAGGAAGTAATATCACAAGCGAACTGCGGAACCCCACAAAACATAGTTCACCAAGACTTCCAAATTACATTTGACAATGCAAAGTATCATTTGGGAAACCAATGCCATGGCCATAAATCCTGACAGGAAACTGGTTAGGGAGAGATGGGGAGTGGAAGGAAGGACTCAGCAACATGCCTGAACGTTTGCAATTGCAACCAGGTTATTTACCCGACAGAAATATGATAGAAAATGGTCATATCTACTAATAAGCCAAACTAATACAGGCACGTGTATTGTGGAAAAGTGCCCAGAATGTACAGACCAAATTAGATAACATTTATTTGGAAGAATGTTTAATGCAGATACTTGCAGAAAGTACTGCAGATAGAATAAAACGTTAACAAAAAACACCAAGTTCTTTACGAAGAGTTGGCCCACTTTATGCACTGTAATCAAGAGTGACAATCCTTTGATTATCTGTCTTCAGAAGCTGTCAAATTTAATCCCCCTTACCCTAGAACTAACTTTGGTAGATTCAATTGAATTTAATTTGGGAGATTTAATTGAATCTGGTCGATTGTACTGCTGAAATACAGTAATGTGTTAGAACAACTATATTGCATTTAATCAGATGTTATAAATACACAATCCTCGAATTCTAATTACACAAAGACAAGCATTATGCCGCTTTAAAAATACTCAGATAATTGCTCGTTATTGTGTTATTAATGATTTTAAATAATGCTTCTCTTGCAAGGGGTAAGATTTAATGGGCAAAGCTGGCCCACATCATATCTTGGACAAACTCCTTAACATCTGTCAAGTCTATCATATTACACATGTCATGCGGCATTAGAGTTATTCCACATTATGTATAATATTATTTGGATAACTCATGAAATGTGGGAAATAAATCCAATTAGTTCACAGAATGAATCTTTCCAGGCGATCCTTTGCTTATGCCAAACAAATCCAAATTTAGTTTAGCATTTATAAGTAAAAATACTGCAACATCTTGGCATCACTTATTTGAGATTGAATAGCATGTGATAACAGACTAAAAATAAATTAAATACCATTCTTCACTGCCTGCTTTGTATTTAAAGTATAATTGTGAACCAATTTAAACTAAATAAGTGAGTACAGCATTCATTTTTGTTTTTTTAAGTGCACAAATTATTTTGTACAAAGGAACAGCTTTAAAATTCAGCATGGTTCGTGTATCAAGAGATAAGCAGCTCTGAAATATTTGAGCCTCTTCCACGAATTACTGTATTAAAAGATTCAATTATGCTTTACCTTGAAGCCCAGCTCTACCAGGTCATGTCGTTTTAAGGCAGCGTGAGTACATGTCATGGCAATGATCTTTGCTTCTTTCACCAATAAATATTTTGATCTATCCAGCCCACTCCTCAGCAGTTCAAAAGCCCGAAACTCCTGCAAAAATGACCAAGAAAGCAAATTAAAAAGTAAAACTTGGCACAAAGTATTCCAAAGCAAAGCAATGGCTCGGTTTGCAAAAACAGAAAAGACTGCAGACTTATGAAGCTTTTTTTTTTTTTAGTTGAGTTCAGTTTAATTTAGAGATACAGCGCGGAAACATGCCCTTCGGCCCCCCGAGTGCGCCAATCAGTGATCCCCGCACACTAACATTACCCTGCACGCTCGGGACAATGTCCAATTTTACCAAGCCAATTAAACTTCAAACCTGTACATGTTTGGAGTACGGGAGGAAACCAGAACACCTGGAGAAAACCCACATGGTTTCTTGGAGAATTAACAAGCTCTGTATAGACAGCACCCGTAGTCAGGATCGAACCCGGGTCTCTGGTGCTGTAAGGCAGCAACTCTACCGTTGCATCACCATACCGGCATTATCCTCTGGCTTCTCAATGCCATCCATGTACAGAAAGTGTACTACTTGCAGAGGATAGAAAATAATATAATTCTTCCAACTTCTAAAATATTTTAAATTAAGCAGATTCAGGTCACTAATGAATCATTATATGTCCCCTGTGATGGGAGATCCATTACTCAAGAAAATAGAATAGGAAGGACTAATGTTTTATCCTGTTTTTGGAGGCATTGGTACCTTCTGACCAGGTCAAGTAAAACCTTTCTGACATCCATTCTGAGGTCATGAAATTCCACTGAAATTGCAACCTAGAAGGGCAGGTGAGCTGAATCAATTGTAACCGCATTCTTGTCATTTTTATATACTTATATCCATATAATTATGTTATTCCTCTTCAGAAAATATTCTAATTGCCCTCAAGAACAGCCTGAGACATAGTATACCATATTACATTAAGTTTAACTGGTTCAATGCTGCTGTACTGTCACGTGTGCATTGCAGTGAAATTGTTTTTGCATAGATCACCAACCCGCTGTTCTCATACGTCTTTGCTATTTTACTTAATACAAATTATTTTCCATTCACAATTCACTCCCTTAATCTGCCTGTTTGCACCCATTACATATTCTATGTTTCTTATGCTCCTTGTTTATTAAATCATCTTTTCTGCCAACATTCAAGGGTTTTTTTTAAAACAACTTTTTTTGAAGAAGTAGTTCAGATTACTACACACTCCAGTGTTGCGTCTTTGGAGTTCTCGGCATTTGGACGGAATGTTAAATTGATCTCTGTGGGATCAGTGAAATGCTCAGGATACTGGTGCTTTATTTGGTATCGAACCCAGCATTCAGATGTGGACTTGGAAGATAATTTCTATTTTAAGCTATAGCATTACTGCGAGCCAGCATAAAGGGACAAGAGAAGGAGACCCAGTGAAGAGTAGAAACAAGGAACTGCAGACGCAGGTCAGGCAGCATCCCTGGAAAACCCGGATAGGTGACGTTTCGGGTCGGGACACAGTGAATATTAGGACATGGGTGTCAGAACTTTTTTTGTATTTCTCAGTGAACAATAAAGTGCATTCCCAGGATTTCACCTGACATCACATTTGCGCTAGTTAAGTTCAGATTTAGGTATATATATCAGGGGGAGGGATGGAGTTGGTGGTTAAGGAATGCAGTTTGTGAAGGGAAACAAAGCACCTCATATTTCGCTTGGGCAGCTTTCAGCCCAGACGCATGAAATTGATTTATCTAATTTCAAGTAAACCTCTCTCTGCATTTCCTTGTCTTCGCCCCTCCCCCATGCTAGCTGTCCTGCCGGTTCCACTGTTTGCATCCATATATCCGTTCATTATCATCTCTTCCACAGCCAACAATGAACCATCTTAGGCTCCACCTTTCCTTGATCATCAGTGCCGGCTCTGAGTTGTATTAAAGCTTTTCATACCTATAGATTCCCTCTCCCCTGACCCTCAGTCTAAGAAGGGTTTTGATCCGAAATGTCATCTATTCATTTTCTCCAGAAATGCTGCTTGGCCCGCTGAGTTATTCTAGCACTTTGCGTCTATCTTGGGTATAAACCAGCATCTGCAGTTCCAGATGTGTTACAAATCTCAGCAAATATGGGCCTAAAAGTGAGCTTGAATGGTCAGCCATTTAGAGCTAATCGTCATGATTGCAGGTCGCAAATCTCATGGACAAAGTGTTCCCAAGGCGACCACGAGGGGAAAAAGGAAAAATAAAAGTAAACACTGCCAGCTTGGGCATAAGAATTGAACTATTTAAGTTTAAAGTTTGTGTGGTGAGCTGCGGAAAGAAAGGATAGAAGCAATGGAAATTAATGAGATTATCCTGGTGTCAATGACAAAAAATGTTCATGAATTTCTTGCCTTTATTCCAGAGGCTGAGAATGTAGGATTTAAAACAGTGATTTCAGTAAAGTTGAAAAGAGGTGATTGATTTTACTTTCTGGGAATTCTACAAAGCATAGCCTGTATATGTTTAAAAACAAGGAAGTGCAGATGCTGGTTCATAAAAAAAAGACACAACGTGCTGGAGTAACTCAGCCGGTCAGGCAGCATCCCTGGAGAACATGAATAGGTGATGTTTAGGGTCTGGACTCCCCTTCAGACTAATTGTCCGAATGCAAATTGTCGCCTCTCCATGTTCTCCAGGGATGCTGCCTGAACTGCTGAGTTACCCGATTGCTTGGCCAATATACTAATGTGTCGCACTAGCATTTGTTGGGTATAGAGCTATTGAACAATTGAAATTTCAAAATGCTCCCTGAATTCTTTGGTCAAAGTAAAACCATTTTAGCATCAAAGAGCAATGCTGGGTACTTCTTCTCTTCACGCTTGTTCATCATTGCCAATGGCACTTCTTTGCTGTAGTTTTCATATTTTAATCTGCTCAAGATTTCCAACAGTTTGCAATTATTTAATTAAGCCAAGGCTCAACGAATTAAGAAAATTAATAACTGGAACATGGTCGTAAATTCATGCACTAAAATGACTGTCGGCAAATAAAAATAATCAACATCAGCGCATCGTAAAAAACAAATCTGACATTTAATAGAGATGTAATTTCAGAATGCATGATTGTTTTGTGCATTAATTAAAGCTGATTTTTAGTTTACCAACACTAAAACAAATTATTATGTCCATTCATTATGCGACCACAGAAAATCTAGGCAGCATATTTAGCTACTGAAAATTACAAGTTATTGCTATTCTTAAATGTATGGCCTACCTCCAACTGTGTAAATATTTTATTAATGTGCCTGAAACACCCTTCAGCTATTTCCATATCTTCTTCGTATGATTGGCCTTTAAAAATAGGCTGGGGAGCATTTGCGAAGCATTTATGGAATGGGAAATGCTCAGACACTGTTGTAACATCCCCAGACTTTCCACTTTTGGCCTTTACTTTACTGAGATATTCTTCCCAACGTGACATCACCTGAATATAAACAAAGGAAACAGATGTCATAGTCAAACAGCACGCAAACAGCCAAACCTGCCCACTCCAACCAAGATGTCCCATCCACACTAGTCCCACCTGCCCGCATTGGACCTAGAAATCTCTAAACCTTTCCTATCTGTCCAAATGTCTTATAAATGTAGTTATAGTACCCACCTCATCTACCTTCTCTGGCAGCTCGTTCCATATACCCACAACCCAATTGTGGAAAAGGTTGTCCCTCAGATTATTATTAAAGCTTTCCCCTCTCAGCTTAAACCTATGTCCTCCGGTTCTTGATTCTCTGGGTAAAATACTGTGCACCAGCCTTCCACCATCATCCTCTGCTTCCTTCTACCAAGCCAATTCTGTGTCCAGTCAGCTAGCTTTCCATGGATCCTATACAACCTAACCTTCCAGAGCATCCTACCATGCAGAACCTTATCAAATCTGATGTACTGATATTCATGGCCAAAACAATAATTGAAAATAAACCTGTGCCACGTGTTCCAAATCGTTGGTGTTAAAATTAAACTCTTAATTAAAATTCTGGCCGAGCTGGGCAGTGCGCTGAGATCTGGATTAAGGACTGGAGGACAAGGTCTTTCTTTAGGATACAGTTATACCTTACCTGATACAGGTAAAAATGTCCAGCTGTTTCACAGGTGTACGAGACATCACCAGGAACTCCCAGACTCTCCTGTAATCGCCCAACTTCACGCAACAACTCGAGTCTCCGAGCCAGCACATAATTTACCCGACCGTATCTGTTATAAATAAGCAAGACTGTAGCGGCTGGGCATGTAGTTCACACACAATTAAAACTACACCTCTGGATTATAATCAAGTACAAATACGACATAGTTTATGTACCATTGCGATTCAAGATCAAATGGTGAATCAGGTAAACATTATCACTGTTTTAATCCGTAAATTTAAAACCTAAAGTAGGAAATACAAAATCTCAAATTCCAAAAAGTGAGAATACAGAAAAATCTGAGCTATTATCATGCAAAATAATACAGAAGGTGAACTGAGACAGCTGTATGCTTTACTTTACAGAGGGCTTCATCACTACTTCATCTGACTGCGCCATAAAATCTGAGGGCTTCTCAATTCGCTGGTTGCACCGTACGATGTTCTCGGGCAAGGTTAGGGGCAGACAGGTCTGTTTCCTAACCAGCCCCTCCCTCTTGGTCCTTGGACATGGCGGCCCCGGAGAGTTCCTGTTCCCCAGACCTGGAAGATTCAATAATGAAGTGCTGTCTCTAGTACCTGCTGCAGGGATTTATTCTGACTATTCTGACAGCAGTGTCATTCCACCCCATGTAGATGTGAAGCTTGCACTGGATGAACCAATAACCTTGAAAAGTGCCCCGAGGCCCTGGTTTTCATCGCCACGGACTTCAACCAGGCCAACCTCAATAGAGTGCTACTAAAGTACCATCAACATGCCTCCTTTTCCCTCCAGTGGCCCAAATATATTTGACCATTGCTCAATGGCTGATAAAAATGAATACACCACCGTTGTCACAGACCCATTAGAAGTGTGCAGAGGACTGCGGACCAAAGAAGCCACTTTGCGTATTCCCAAACCAAAGAAGATGGATCAACTGTGAGACCCACTCCCCTGTGAAGACTAAAGGGGGTGTCCCACTGCGGCGACCTAATCCGCGAGTTCAGAATAGTGTCTCCGACCTTCAAGCTCGAGGGCACTTGCCTGAAAAACCTCGAGCTGGATCAACCGTCTGCAAAAAAACTGCGAGCTGGATCGACCGACCGCACATACATACATACACACACACACACACACACACAAACATATAGGTGGGGGCCCAGGGAAAACGGGGGAGCGTGTCTGAAATTCACACCCGCGATGAAGAGGAAGGTAAAAGACGGCCTCACAGTAACGGTAAGTCCTTTCGAGAGCGAGGAGGGGAGGGAGAGAAGGGGGGAGGGGAAGGGGGAGAAGGGCGGGGGAGGAGGGCAGGGCAAGGGGAGGAGGGAGGAGTGGACCAATGGGGGGCTGGAGGAGAAAGGGTCGGGAGGGGGAGGAGGGCGGGAGGGGGGAGAAGGGCGGGGGGAGAAGGCGGGGGGAGAAGGGCGGAGGAGACGGCGGGAGAAGGTGGTTTTGATGGGAAGAAGGTGGATAAAGATTAAAATAATCCGGCTATAAAGAAAGCTCTGTAAACTTTTAAGAAGTATAATAAAGTTTAGCGGGCATTTAACCTACCGCTCGGTTTCCCTTGGTCCTGAAAACTCCAACGAGCCAATCAAAATGCCCGGTCAGCGATGGAGATTGCCTACGGCTGCCCTCGACTACCGGTAACTACACAGCGACCCCACTCCACTGCACTGCGAGATCAAAAGAACCATGCCGACCAATTTTTACTCGCGGAAAATTTTTCAACATTTTCCGTGACCTAGCTGAGGCAGCGAGTATGCAGGAACTTCCCTCAAGCATGAAGGGGAGTTCAGTGACCTCGTAGGACCTCCTAGGACCACATGTCCTCCCACACTCCAAGACAGATTTGTAGGTTAATTGGATTGGCATGAAATGTAAAACTGACCCTAATGCGCGTTGGGTAGTGTTACTGTACTGGGATCGCTGGTCGGTGCAGACTCGGCGGGCTGAAGGGCCTGTTTCTGTACTGTATCTCTAAACTAAACTAAACTCTTACCCATTTCTAGAGATGCATCAGAGAAAGAAATCTATCCAATGGCACTGCAGTTTGTTTGATTACTGCTTGGCCCAATGCCGCAAGAGATTACAGAGTTGTGAACAACCCAGTTCATCATGCAAACTGGCCTCACCCCATTGACTCCAACTTTACTTTCTGCTATCTTGGGAAAGCAGGGAACATAATCAAGGGCCACATGCATTTAGGTCATTCTCTCTACTCTTCTCTCTCATCACGCACGAGTTACAAAAGTTTGAAAGTATCTACCATCAGATTCAAGATGAGCTTCTCCCTACTCTTGATCGTATACAAAGGATGATTCCCAATCTTCCACTATAACTCATTGTGGCCTTCACAGTTTATTTTATTTGCACCATCTCTGTAGCTGTAGCACCTGATGTACTCTTGTATGGTATGATTTGCCTTGACAGGACTCAAATTAAACTTGTTCACTGTATCTCAGTGCATGACAATAATGAACTAAAACCAATACTAAGTAGTTATTTCGAAGTAATCAGCTTGGCTCAATTAATCTTATTCTTAACTTAGATTCAAACTTCATTCCATTGTATCTAATCTCAGCTGACCTTCCACTATGCATGATTGAGAGAATGCTGCATTGTTGCAGGCATAATCCTTCAAGTAGGAAATTAAGCTAGTTGTAGAAAGGAAAGATAAAGAACCAAGCTTTTTACAGCAAAACAATGGCTTCCATGTGCCTTGACCAATGTTCTATTCTCAACCATTATCATCAGAAATGGAATACAAAGAATCGCTGGTGCTGGTTTAGAATAAAGAGAAAGTTCGGGAGTAGCTCAGCGGGTCATGCAACGTCTCAGGAGAACATGGATAGGTGACATCTTCCTCAGTGATTTTGGGGGGGGGGGGGGTGAAGAAAGCTGGAAGAGAGGTGGGGCAGCACTGAGCCTGGTCAGAAATAGGTTGTTACAGGTGAGGTGGTTTTGATGGGAAGAAGGTGGATAAAGAAAAATAAGGCAATAATTTCTCCCTCAGGATCAGTTAAACAAAGGTACTGGTCGTGATCTCCAGGAAGCAGGACGGAGTCCAATCCCGTCTGTAATCCATCAGAAATAGATTAGGCAAATAATTCATCTCCGGACTACTCATAGAATACAACAAAATGCAAAATGGATGCCATGTTTGCTCTTGTAATCACAATTTTGAATAATTCACTGAATGTAATATTATAGAATGATTACAGCACTAAACAAAGCCATTTGCATAACCAGTGTGGACTGGTTCTCGATAAGATAAATTTATCAGCTACTCCTCTGAGTTCCATCTCCATAAATTTGCAAATTTTCATAGTCCTACAGAGTGGAAACAGGCCCTTCAGCCCAACTTGCCCATGCCAAACAACATGCCCTATCCACACTACCCATCTGCCCGTATTTGGCCCATAGCCCTCTAAACCTGTCCTGTCCATGTACCTTTCTAAATGTTTCTTAAACGTTGCAATATTACCTGCCTCAACTACCTCCTCTGGCAGCTCCTTCCATATACCTATCACCCTTTGTGTAAAAAATGTTACCCATTAGGCTCCTACTAAATCTTTTCCCCTTCACCTTATACTTATGTTCTCTGGTTCCAGTTTCACCTGTTCTGGGCAAAAGACTCTGTGCATTTACCATTCCTATTCCCCTCATGATCGTGTTCATTTCTGTATGATCACCTGTCATCCTCCAAGGAATAAAATCTTAGACCCTTCCCTTAACATATATTTATCCAATTGCCTCTTGAAGGCCACAATAGAACTCATCTTTCTCAAGCACGCAGGAAGTGCATTCCAGATTTGCACCAAATCACCCCACATTTTTCCACTTAAATTCTGTCTCACCCAATTACTCAGTTTGTTCATATTCCCTGAAACAACATTTCCTGTCAATTTCCCCGTCAAACAAGTCACTACCGAGATATTTACAATGTAAGTATAATTTATCTCTTTAAAATACAGTACACTTACAATGCAAGTATCTTTACTGTATTTTAGAGATAAATTATATCCACCGAGTAAATATTATAAGATGCCTTGTCCCGATTTTGTATGGGACCAGAATAGATTATTTCTCTGACTTGTTTCTCCTCAAGGAACATTTAATGCATAGTTAATTTACATTTCTTCACATGAATAACATGACGGAAATCAATGAAAAGTCTTTTATAACATTATCAAGACAATAACAAAAATAATCTAAGAGTCAATCTGATAGTACTAATTGAACTGAATTTATAGTTTAGTCTAGAGATACTGTGCGGAAACAGGCCGTTCGACCCACCGGGTCCGCGCCGACCAGCGATCCCTGCACATTAACACTATTCTACACACACACTAAGGGTTTTTTACATTTACCAAGCCAATTAACCTGCACGTTGTACGTCTTTGGAGTGTGGGAGCAAACCAAAGTTCTTGGAGAAAACCCATGCGGTCACGGGGAGAACGTACAAACTCCGTATAGACAGCACTCATAGTCGGGATCGAATCCGGGTCTCCTGCGCTGCCAGCGCTGTAAGGCACCAACTCTACCGCTGCACCACCGTGCCGCTCATATATAACATGTTTTTGTAAACTTAGTTTAGTAATATAGCGTGGAAACAGGCCCTTCAGCCCAACAGGGCCATGCTGACCAGCAATCACTGATACACTAGTTCTATCCCACACATTAGGGACAATTTACAGAAGCCAATTAATCTACAAATCTGCACGTCTTTGGAATGTGGGAGAAAACCGAAGCACCCGGTGAAAACCCACGCAAGGACAGGGAGAACATACACACTCCACACAGACAGCACCCACAGTCAGGATCGAACACGGGGCTCTGGCGCTGTAAGGGAGCAACTCTAGCACTGCACCATTGTGCCACCCCTCAATTCTTAAAGGGGCTGTCCCACTTGGGCGACCTAATTCATGAGTTAAGGAGAGTGTCTTCGACCTTGAAGCTCGAGGGCACTCGCCTGGAAAACATCGAGCTGGATCGACCGTCCGCGTTGAAAGCGCGAGCTGGAACGCACACGCACACACGCGCGCGCGCCCTCGACTGCCCGTAACTAAATGGTGACCCCACTCCACTGCACGAGTCAAAAAGAACCATGCCAAACAAATTTTACTCGCGGAAACATTTTCAACATGCTGAGGCCACGAGTATTCGGGAACTTCCCTCGAGCATGAAGCAGAGTTCCAGCGACCTCATAGGACCTCCTAGGACCACGTGTCAACCATGCTGCGAGTTTGAAGGTCGAAGACACTCTTCTAAACTCGCAGATTAGGTCGCCCAAGTGGGACAGCCCTTAACTCTGCTCGATAAGAATATTTTACATTTCACATTTTTGCAAAGTAACTTCAAGGGCCATTTCCTACAGCTTGATATTGATTTTAAGAAGGTGTTATTGCTTGGCTTTAAAGGTATAAACATTGATGTGGTGTTTCAGATCCTTCGAATTGAACTTAGTACTTAAAACTAAAATCAACTTCTGTAAAACAGTTGGTTTCAGATCATTAATCTACATTCTTCCTCCTTTCTCACCTGCTAAAATCCTTCTCGGTCTCTAGTTCCTCTTCACCGTGACCCAGACGAAGAAGATGCCGTTCATCAATGTCCAGTGCCATGATCTTCTCAAACAGCTGGTTCAAAGCCTGCAAATTGACAGCAACAGATGACAAGAGCTTTTTAGAAGTGAGAATAACTTTCAAAAAGACTTAAAACAGCTGCTGCAATGTATGAAAAGGAACTTATTTCTGTAACACTTCTATGCATTGAGAGATATCAGTCTGGCTCAAGAATGGTGTCAATTCTGAATTGTGTATTTTTAGTTATTTGGATAATATGTCAATTCGTTTGCAGTGATTCACTTCCAGCACAAACTCTGAAAACCGTCCACATTATAAGAAGGAAAGATAGACTTTTATTCACACTACTTTTCACAGCAGTGAGTTGTCAAAAAATGCTTTTTAGCCCATTAATTTCCCTACAAGCGTGGACACTATTGAAATACACAGGGCCCTCCTTAATGTTTGGGACAAGGACCCATCATTTATTTATTTGCCTCTGTACTCCACAATTTGAGATTTACAATAGAAAAAAAATCACATGTGGTTAAAGTGCACATTGTCAGATTTTAATAAAGGCCATTTTTATACATTTTGGTTTCACCATGCGGAAATTACAGCAGTGTTTATACATAGTCCCCATGAAAGGGCACCACAATGTTTGGGACACAGCAATGACATGTAAATGAAAGTAGTCATGTTGGTATTTTGTTGCATATCCTTTGCATGCAATGACTGCTTGAAGTCTGCGATTCATGGACATCACCAGTTGCTGGGTGTCTTCTCTGGTGATGCTCTGCCAGGCCTGTGTTGCAGCCATCTTTAGCTTATGCTTGTTTTAGGGGTTAGTCCCCTTCAGTTTTCTCTTCAACATACAAACGGCATGCTCAATTGGGTTCAGATCGGGTGAATGACTTGACCACTCAAGAATTGAGCATTTTTTAGCTTTGAAAAACTCCTTTGTTGCTTTAGCAGTATGTTTGGGATCATTGTCTGGCTGTAGATCAGTGGTTAACATGGATTTGGTGGGCCGAAGGGCTTGTTTCTACGCTGTATCAAAAATAAAATATGATCGGAACCAATACACAACTAAAACTCCTTTATAATTCACAAAACCTCTCACGTTCAATGGAGATTAGGCTGTTACATGAAATTGTAGCAAAAATAAAAAAGGAACAAGCCTTCAGTGAATTATTTGCCAAATGTTTCATAGAGCTCCACCCTATCATGACCTTGACTAAAGTGTTTTTAGTTCCTTCGCTATAACTTTCATGCTTTGTGGACACAGTTTACCAATTGCTTACAATCCCCTTTTTTGTAGCCGGTCATGTTTGCCAAAGTTTAAAGGCGAGTCAAACGGTGACAAGTTTAGGAAAATTTGAGTAATTTTATAGCAGAAACCAAACAGTCAAATGAACTATATTGACACTTAGTTCTTATCTGATTGCATGTGCACGATATGGCTTTGTCTTTCATCCATAATTTATTTGCAAATTTAACAGATGAGCCACGGGGACGGTGGTCTAATTGTGCAAACTCAGCCACACAACATCTATCATCGGTACTTAAACAAATTCATATTGTGTCTGAATAACAATAGAAGGCTACACTTCAGTGCATCAACAGGTGTTGTGCTGAGAAGGTACCATGCATTGTTTCTTGTTCAATGATCCATTCATTTGTAGGTACAAGAGTAGTAACTTTATGGATTTAAAACTCTGTTTTAAATGGGCAACGGTTATTGAGCACATTTGTACATTATTTCCCCCCCAAAATAATACATTCTCCTTAAAAACTTGCTGCAGTTGGAGGTTTGTTTAAAAAGGAGCTCGAATTGCAGGTAAAACATGCAATCCTGTTTGCAGAGTAACAATCTAGGAATTGTGCTTCAAATTAAAATTAGCATTTTCTATAGGAATTTGTTCAATATTGTGATGCAATGGTATATCAAGACTGGGCCTGCTTATACGGACTTTAGTAAGTGGTTCTGATCAGAGATACCAGAATTTTGATAATAGAACTGAAACAAATACTAGGCTTATGTACAGCTTCCATAAAAAAGGGTCCAGGATTTTTCCCAATGGACTGCAAGATTGAATCGGTCAGTTTGCTCTGCTCTTCACATAAAGTTAATTCTGAAGAAGGGTCTCGACCCGAAACATCACCTTTTCCTTCGCTCCATAGATGCTGCCTCACCCGATGAATTTCTCCAGCATTTTTAATCTACCTTTGCTCTTTTTAATGATCACTTGTGTTTTCATGTTTTAAGTAAATAGCACTATTTCATTTATAAATATATTCAATCAATGTTGCTGTTCTTGATTCACCTCCCTGCAACTTGACAATTTAAAATTGGCCTGTGATCAATTAACGTCCAGTGTAGCGATACATTTTAATATAGTCAGATAATCACCCTGATATGATTATTGAATCTTAAATATTATTTAAATAGGTGTCAAATAACAACAGAGCTAAATTAAAGGAAGCCCAACATTATTATTTTTAATTTGGAAGGGTTGTCAAAAGCTGGAGCATTATTAAAAAGAAAAGCAAATTGTGATATCTTTCGAAAGAATATCGGGTGAGCACAACAAATTTTACTCTAATACAGGTTAATAACAGCAGGCATATTTTCTACTTTGTAATTAGTTTTACAAAACAGAAATGCATATTCTATGTATAATAGATTTGCATAATATAAATGAGGCAAACCAATATGATGGATTTTCCCATTTATCAGTATACTTGTGCAGGATTTTAAGCTGTATGAATTAAAATCAGCTTTATATTAACTGGCCATTTACAAACTGCAAGCATTGAAACTATGAAAAAAGCATACTAACAGTACTTAATATTGTTATGACTACTTGCAATCTATTTTTGAACCCAGTTGAGACCCAAGGACAAGCTTTTTCACTGTTCGCCCTTGAGGTCATGTAGAAATGGAACCTTAATTTGTTCCATTGGAATATTTTCAATTGACAAACCTTCAAAGTTAAAAACCGTAAGCTGGCTAACATTTGGAATAAAGTAAAAATGGTACTTAATTAGCTTGAAAACTAATCAGAAATTGTAAGGCATGATTTTTCAGTGGACTAAAGTAAACTTGTTGTCAAAGATAGACACAAGTGCTGGGGTAACTCATCGGGTCAGCCAGTATCTCTGGAGAAAAAGGATGGAGGCGTTTCGGGTCAGGAGTTCAGAGTTCCGACCCAAAATGTCACCCGTCCTTTGTCCCCAGAGATGCTGCCTGACCCGCTGAGTTACTCAAGCACTTCATGTTTATCTTCTGCGTATACCAGCATCTGCAGTTCCTATCTACACATTAAACATTGTCATATTCCTGACGAAAGACGCAAGGTGCTGATAACGAATAGTCAAGATGGGCAATAAAATATATATACTCAAGCACAATCCACCACCATATTTTACCAAAAATTAAAACATTCTCTCATTTAAATAAATCAAAACTGGTAACATTGTTTTAAATATCTTTAAATAAGGCAGAAGTGAAATGTTCTCTTTCTTAAGAACGACTCACCTTTTCTGGGGAATTTAAACAATTAAACAATATATAGGAATTCTATTAGGCCTAATCTATCTATATATCTATATATCTATATCTATCTATGCATCTATATCTATCTATCTATCTATCTATCTATCTATCTATCTATCTCGTGGCCTACCACATGGATTGGCGCGGTCTTTCCTGCCTGAGACTGCCCAGAGCTTTGAGCTGCAGCTGCAGCGCCAGTGCAGCATTGAGGTGCCATTGCGGAGCAGGGCGATGCCTTACCAGGGTCGCCATGTGGAGCTCCGGAGTGCTGGGACTGCCGACTTTAACATCGTGGAGCTGTGGTCTGTGGAGGTTCCAGCCGCAGCAGCGCTGACTTTAAACATCGTGGAGCCTGGGATCTTTCGCCGAGATCGCCAGTGTTGGAGCTCCGACCAGCGCAGCCTGTGGACTTCGGGAGCCGCGGTCTCTGGTCGCAAGCGGCCGTTTCGGAACTCCAAGCTGCTGAGGGCGTTCTTCCGACGCCAGAATTCCATTATCCCGACTAGAGGGCCTGAAACATTGGGCTGTCGTAGAGGCAACTGCGGAGCCCTCAATAGGCCCCGACCACGAGTGAACATAGAGGAAGTGGACTGAACTTTGCTGCCTTCCCTCAGTGGAAAACGTTGATTCCGCTGTGGGGGGATGTTTTTATGTTTAAATGTTAAATTCTATGATGTTGTGTTTATTTTATTGGTGTGCTGCAATGGCAACTCAAATTTCACTACACCAATTGGTGTATGTGACAATAAACATCCTATGTCCTTTTGTCATGCCCTGAATTACACCAAAATGGTACATGATAGCGCTACAATTTTTGGACCACCTTACTCACCATTGTCCTGTGGTGTGTTATCTCAAATTTCATTCAGATTGATGGTATATTTTACAAGTTATTCACATTTTCAATTTTACAATATCCAGTTTGAGAAGATACAGTTCAAGTTGCAGTGGCAGTTAGCAGCTATGATGTCACAATGGGATCTAATTTACATAGAGTGCCCACTTTTCAATGTAAAAAATCCAATTGCACTTGCTGGCCCTGCCCGTTACAACGTCACAGGACACCGAGTCATGGCAGAAAGTGCAATTTGATGTTTTAAAGTTATGTCAATTTATTAAAGTTTAAAAAGAGGGAGGGTGAAGAGGAGGGGGAGGGAGAGCTGGGGGATAAGGGAAAATGAGCCGCCCCAGTGCAGTTGGGAGCTATGGGTGAGTGGTGGAATATTGCGATAGGGGAACAGGTTGCATCGGGGGAACGGGTGAGTGGTGGAATAGGTGCAGGAGTAGGCCATTCGGCCCTTCGAGCCAGGATCGCCATTCAATGTGATCATGGCTGATCATCCCCAATCAGTACCCCATTCCTGCCTTCTCCCCATATCCCCCGACTCCGCTATCTTTAAGAGCCCTATCTAGCTCTCCCATGAAAGTATCCAGAGAACCGGCCTCCACCGCCCTCTGAGGCAGATAATTCCACAGACAGGAATATTAACTTGGGGAATTGGTTGTATTGGAGGATCAGGCCTCTCGTGGGAGCTATGGGTGAGTGGTGGAATATTGCGTTGGGGGAATGGGTTGCGTTGGGGTCTAGGCCTCCCATGTGACAGGGACCCAACTGGTGCTTCGATTTCCTCCCACGTTCCAAATACGTATCAGGGGTTATGGGGAGAACGCAGAGGAGTGGGGTTGAGAGGGAAGGATAGATCAGCCATGATTGAAAGGTGGAGTAGACTTGATGGGCTGAGCAGCCTAACTTTGCTCCTGTAATTTATGAATGTGCGGGTTTGTAGGTTAATTGGCATCTGTAAATTGCCCGTAGTGTGTCGGATGGGAAAGTGGAATAACATAAAAGTAGTGTACGGGTGATCGTTGGTCGGTGTGGACTCGGTGGGCTGAAGGGCCACAAAAAAATTATGATCGGAACCAATACATAAATTATTGTGAAAGTACCTGGTTGGAATGGGTCACAATGAGAGTCCTTTGCTCTGGAAAGTTATGGTACAGGTTAGATATTATCTGCACGGCCACGTCAGTTTTTCCTGTTCCTGGTGGGCCTACCACCTGAAAGAAAGAAAGAAAGAAATAAAGAAAAGGAGCCACAATGGCACCAATAATTTGGCCCACCAAAACATATTAACATTAGAGATATTTGAATAAGTAATAGCAAAATGATACCATTGTAAGGCCTGGTTGCATGCCAGCTCGAATTGCTTCTATCTGTGTGGGTGTAAATTGAATTGTGTTTCTGCAATTAAAAAAACAAGTTTAAATATGGATGAAAATACAAGTATGAGCAACAGAAACAAACACTTAATTTGATTCACTGGCTTGCTCGCCCTGTATGCAGGGGTCACAGCACCCTTGAATCCAATATCTCCATTCCTGGACCTGTGGACCTTAAAACATAGTGTTGTCTGCCTCCCACAGCCCTTCCTTGGCTATCGTGTTTCTTAGTTAATGCTAATGCTATCACTGTTGCTAACAAAACCTATTTTTAAACCCAACTGTCCAAAATGCTTCCTTCCACCCCCTGATAGTTTAGACTTTTTAAATACAGTTGAGTGCTGATAAGGTGAATTCCACGTCCAAAGCAGAAGCTGACCTTAAGCAGGGATGTGACCCTGTTCCCAGAGGGCTGGCCTGGTATTCACTGGTTTTCCAGCTTCTGACTCTCTTTAACCATGTTTATTTATTAAAGATATATTACTTTCCCCCATTTGATTGTAGCTGACAAAGAAACAGTTACAAAAAAACCCTTTAAAAAAATTCAAGAAAACATTCAGCAGGGATGATACATTTAAAACAACATGACACATGTGATTATTGGAAACTCAATTTTAAGCAATTCTCTTCAAAATCTTGAATAACGTATAAAATCATGAGGGGAATAGATAGGGTGAATGCACAGTTTATTTTACTTAGAGCCACGGGATGTAGGTTTAAAGTGAGAGGGAAAAGATTTAGTAGGAACCTGAGGGATAACATTTTCTCCCCCCACACAGTATAGGTAAGTATATGAAATGAGCTACCAGAGAAGATAGTTGAGGGAGGTAATATAAAAACATTTAAGACATTTGGACAGGGACATGGATATGAAAGGTTAGAGAAATATGGGACAAACTAGGGCAGGTGGGACTACCATGGATGGGGAATCGTAATTTGCATGGGCCGAAAGGCCTGTTTCCATGCTGTATGCTTGTTTGAAATAATCAGACTTTTTCACCAATGATTCATTATAATAAAGGAAAAACGATTTCACATTTAATGTTGCTATCACTTGTAATCTTCCATTTAGAGGCCCATGATAGATCCAGCATCTGCAACAACACTTTAAATCAAACGGAAAAGCAGGCGTTGGGAAATAGCTTCCATTTGTGTAAATCAATAGGAAAATTAATGAACCAGTCCAGTAGTAAATATACATGATTAGGAATCAAAGGAGCTCAACTGAGCCAACACATAAATTAATTAGCTACATGAAGTTAAAATGGAAATGAATGGCCCTTACCTCTTCGGCTGATTGTAGGGGTAAGGTCCTCTATTTGGAATCACATGAGGTTCAATAGTCAATGTCTGACTCTCTTCTGCCTCCTCACCATCACTTCCTCCTTTCCGTTTTTTCCCCTTGCAGCACTGTACTGAGAATGTGATCCTGGGGTTCAGAAGAGAAAAGTGCTCGTACTTCTCCTGACAAGATTATATCAACTTTTTCACTGACATGATAATTATGACTTTTATAATTATGGTTATATAATAATATGGTTTTATAATTCATGCAAATTGATAGGGCAAAACTGCACAAATAGAGAAAATTCAGAATATATTAATATCTACATTCGTGGAACAACTTTATACATATGCAAACATTGCTCATTTAAAAATATGTCTGCATTATCACCTGAAGGGAGGTTTCTGCAAAGTGGAGCTTTCAACAGTGGATTTAATCGTACAGCCAGGAAAACTAGCTTTCAAGTGATCAATTGAGAGGAAGGTGTCATTAAAGTCCAGTGTGGCAATCTGATTTGGCATTTTAGAATAATGAGCACTTCCTGGATCTCCATAACCAAGGATAATATCATGAAGCCAGTCAGGAACGACACACTCCGTGTTCATTAGGTTCCGGATAGTCTCCAACACTGCCTGGAAGTGAAATTAAGTTTTACAAAGTCATTCCAAATGAAAGATACCACAGTGAAATAAAACAAAAGAGAATATTTGCTTAAAGGCGAGTCCTAGCCATCAAAGAAGTGGGAGCCGTTAATAAGTTCAGGCCTCGTGTTTTACGTGTTTGATTTATGCGATTTTAAAATAACGCGCTTGTTCTTTTAATAAGCTTCCTTTAGTAGCTTGATTAGTAACGTTATTTTGGAATAATGCACTCAAATTTACTCCTTGACACTTTACTTGTGTATGTGTTTAATTTACACGTTTTTTAAATTACGTGCTGCTTGTCAAGCAGGTAAACTCTGCGTAAAATGCAAAGTGCCCGTATACTGAGACATTTATAACATTGGAGGGATAATGAAGTAATTCATATCGTTACTTAATAAGGAACACTCAGTTTTATTTAAATTTAAAAGTTTTGGAGGCTAATTATTCGCAGAGGAGGAAAAGATAGGTAGTATCATAGACAGTGAAGATGGGTATCATGAATTACAGCAGTATCCCAATCAGCTGGGAAAGTGGTACGAGGAACGGCTAATGCAGTTTAATTGAGATAAGTGTGAGGTGTTGCATTGTGGAAAGTCAAACCAGGGCAGAAATTTCACGGCCAGATAGGCTGCATCCCAGAGTACTTAAGGAAGTAGCCCCAGAAATAGTGGATGCATTAGTGATAATTTTTCAAAACTCTTTAGATTCGGGAGTAGTTCCTGAGGACTGGAGGGTAGCTAATGTTACACCACTTTTTTTAAAAGGGAGGGAGAGAGAAAACGAGGAATTACAGACCAGTTAGTCTAACGTCGGTAGTGGGGAAACTGCTAGAATCAGTTATTAAAGATGGGATAGCAGCACATTTGGAAAGTAGTGAAATCAATGGACAAAGTCAGCATGGATTTATGAAGGGTAAATCATGTCTGACGAATCTTATAGAATTTTTCGAGGATGTAACTAGTAGAGTGGATAAGGGAGAACCAGTGGATAATAATATAATAATAATCTTATTTATATAGCACATTTTTAGTCAACTTGCATTGACCCCAAAGTGCTTCACATAATTACATTGCATTTACACACAGGCAAAGGTGGGTGAAGTGTCTTGCCCCAAGGACACAACGACAGTATGCACTCCAAGCGGGATTCGAACCGGCTACCTTCCAGTCGCCAGTCGAACACTTAGCCCATTGTGCCATCTGTCGATGTGTTATATCTGGACTTTCAGAAAGCTTTCAAAAAGGTCCCAAGTAAGAGATTAGTATACAAACTTAAAGCACACGGTATTGGGGGTTCAGTATTGATGTGGATAGAGAACTGGCTGGCAGACAGGAAGCAAACAGTAGGAGTAAACGGGTCCTTTTCACAATGGCAGGCAGTGACTAGTGGGGTACCGCAAGGCTCAGTTCTGGGACCCCAGCTATTTATGATATATATTAATGATTTGGGCGAGGGAATTGAATGCAACATCTCTAAGTTTGCGGATGACACGAAGCTGGGGGGCAGTGTTAGCTGTGAGGAGGATGCTAGGAGGCTGCGAGGTGACTTGGATTGGCTGGGTGAGTGGGCAAATGCATGGCAGATGCAGTATAATGTGGATAAATGTGAGGTTATCCACTTTGGTGGCAAAAACAGGAAAGTAGACTTTTATCTGAATGGTGGCCGATTAGGAAAGGGGGAGATGTAACAAGACCTGGGTGTCATGATACACCAGTCATTAAAAGTAGGCATGCAGGTGCAGCAGGCAGTGAAGAAGGCGCATGGTATGTTAGCATTCATAGCAAAAGGATTTGAGTATAGGAGCAGGGAGGTTCTACTGCAGTTGTACAGGGTCTTGGTGAGACCACACCTGGAGTATTGCGTGCATTTTTGGTCTCCTAATCTGAGGAAAGACATTCTTGCTATAGAGGGAGTACAGAGAAGGTTCACCAGACTGATTCCTGGGATGTCAGGACTTTCATATGAAGAAAGACTGGATGGACTCGGTTTGCACTCGCTAGAATTTAGAAGATTGAGGGGGGATCTTATAGAAACTTACAAAATTCTTAAGGGGTTGGACAGGCTAGTTGCAGGAAGATTGTTCCCGATGTTGGGGAAGTCCAGAACAAAGGGTCACAGTTTAAGGATAAGGGGGAAATCTTTTAGGACCGAGATGAGGAAAACTTTTTTCACACAGAGTGGTGAATCTCTGGAATTCTCTGCCGCAGAAGGTAGTTGAGGCTAGTTCATTGGCTATATTTAAGAGGGAGTTAGATGTGGCCCCTAAAGGGATCAGGGGGTATGGAGAGAAGGCAGGTACAGGATACCGAGTTGGATGATCAGCCATGATCATATTGAATGGCGGTGCAGGCTCGAAGGGCCGAATGGCCTACTCCTGCACCTATTTTCTATGTTTCTATGAGCAGTCAGGCCCTGGGGGTATTATAGAGCAGAGGGATCAAGTCCATAGTGTCCTGCAAGTGGCAGGGCAGGTAAATATGGTGAAGATGGCATCTGGTTCACAGGTCTTCATCAGTCAAGGAACTGAGTATAGAAGTTGGGACATTGTGTTACAGTTGTGCAAGATGTTGATGAGGTCACACCTGGACCTATTGTGTTCAGCTTTGATCACCCTGCTATAGAAATATGCCATTAAGCTGTAAAGAGTGCACAGACGAATAATGAAGATGTTATCAGAACTTGAGGGCCTGAACTGTCGGGAGTTGTTGAACAGGCTAGGACTTTATTCCTTGCAGAACAGGAGCTAAGTGGTGAACTTATATAAATGTATGAAATCATGGGGGGAATAGATAGGGTGAATGCAGAGTCTTTTCCCCCCAAAGTAAGGGAATCAAGAACTTGAGGGCGTAAGCTTTTGGTGAGAAGGGAAAGATTTAATAAGAACCCGAGGGGAAAAAGCTGCCAGAGGAAATAGTTAAGGCGGATATAGTATCTTCCGCGTGTCTCCCAGTTCTTAAGTATTTCTAGCTAACTGGGAGAGTTAACTAAATGGGAGACACTCATAGAGGAGAGAAAAGCAAAGATAAATCGAGTTAAACAAAATGTTTTACTTTCAATTGTTTCTAGTGTGCAACCTTTAACAATACTGTACACCCTTGTTATTACAGACCTCTTTATAACAGATTTTGGTTATACCAGACTGTCTCTTTAAGAACACAGGCTGCTAGTTACATTGTGGAGGCCATTGAAATTAACAGGGCATTAGAATTGACAAGGATCACACGGATGGACACTTAACTATTAAACAAAGTAACAAACAGCCTTTAGTATTTTTAGCTTGCAAACATACATTTGTAGCTGTTACAAAGAACTTTGTATTTGAAAACAATTCTTTGTTTCACGGAGTGATTGCTAGGTGGTTAGAGCGAATCCCTTACTCGGTTATATAAGGTATGTTACAAAACTTACCTTCAGCGGCAGTTCTGTCACTGCCCGTGTGCGCGACTTTGGCTATAGGTTATCCATTTTGGTGGCAAAAACGGGAAAGCAGACTATTATCTAAATGGTGGCCGATTGGGAAAGGGGGAGATGCAGCGAGACCTGGGTGTCATGATACACCAGTCATTGAAGGTAGGCATGCAGGTGCAGCAGGCAGTAAAGAAAGCGAATGGTATGTTAGCTTTCATTGCAAAAGGATTTGAGTATAGGAGCAGGGAGGTTCTACTGCAGTTGTACAGGGTCTTGGTGAGACCACACCTGGAGTATTGCGTACAGTTTTGGTCTCCAAATCTGAGGAAGGACATTATTGCCATAGAGGGAGTGCAGAGAAGGTTCACCAGACTGATTCCTGGGATGTCAGGACTGTCTTATGAAGAAAGACTGGATAGACTTGGTTTATACTCTCTAGAATTTAGGAGATTGAGAGGGGATCTTATAGAAACTTACAAAATTCTTAAGGGGTTGGGCAGGCTAGATGCAGGAAGATTGTTCCCGATGTTAGGGAAGTCCAGGACAAGGGGTCACAGCTTAAGGATAAGGGGGAAATCCTTTAAAACCGAGATGAGAAGATCTTTTTTCACACAGAGAGTGGTGAATCTCTGGAACTCTCTGCCACAGAAGGTAGTTGAGGCCAGTTCATTGGCTATATTTAAGAGGGAGTTAGATGTGGCCCTTGTGGCTAAGGGGATCAGGGGGTATGGAGAGAAGGCAGGTAGGGGATACTGAGTTGGATGATCAGCCATGATCATATTGAATGGCGGTGCAGGCTCGAAGGGCCGAATGGCCTACTCCTGCACCTAATTTCTATGTTTCTATGGTGCCTTTGAGAGGCGGACGGGATTAATATGCCGTTTTTTTCCCAGCCTGTTCAAATCGATTTTTGTCAGGTTTTATTAAGTTTTTTTTTAAACTGCACTGGATATTTTAATAGCAGGAGTACTTTAAAAATCAACTTCAAAGCCGTCAACACCGACAACGGGGACGGATTTCACGTACGGGACAGGTAAAGAAAAGCCGTTTATTTTACATATAAACGTGCTTCTTAGGATGACTTTAATCAAAATTTTACGTTGCGAAAAGGTGACTTAGGTCCCATACGAACCGGCAGTATTTTTCCTGCCGATATAGGTTTTAAATTCACTGCAACGTTCCAAACGATCGTGTTCCACAAAATCCCACTCGCAAGATGATTAAAATGGCCATTAATTTACGGGAATTAAACACAAAATTCCTTCCATTGGCCTATAAATTCATGACAATGAGATTTAAAAATCATGTTATATTGTGAATTCTTGTGTGAACGTTATTTGGACACTTAGGCTATTTAAAAATGTTAACCTTTTCTTAAGAAATTGATAGATGTTTAGATGTTGTAATTGAATTTTGTAATTAGCTACAATTAGGTAACTAACTAATTATATGCTTTAATTTCAGGTCATCCAAGTAAGATTGGTTCATATTTGTTTCAGAATGCTTCAATCTATAATAACTGAAAATTTCATTCAGTTCTCTTAATTTTTAAGAAAGTTATGGGCTTTTGACTGTCCTTGATCACAGCTTTTGAGTTAAGTCAATGGAAAAGCAATAGGGAACAAGATGCTAATTTCTGAGTATGAAAATGGCCTTTTTTGAAAATAACTTTTTTAATACTGAAGATATGAAATTGAATTAGGTGTCAAATTAAACTTCTTTTTAATGCTTTATCTGATGGGATAAATTGCAGACTTGATTTTTAAAATTTTGTAACATTGCTAGTTATAGCGGACAATCGGCTTTAATATACACCATTCACCAAGTATGGTTCGTTAAAATGAGGTTTTGGGTGGCTTCGGACCAGCCACCAAAGACCTAACTGGGAGTTACAGTCAAGGCAGAAGATTGCACTTAGGCCATGCTGGAATAATCAGTGGCCCAGGGCAGGTGGCTAAGTAGCCAACTCAGGGGTGACAGATTTACCCCAACATCTATAAGCACACAATACATACATTTACAGTTAAACATTATGAATATTAGTTTTGTCTCAGGCTTAAAAGTAGTTAACCAAATTAAACAGGAAGATCTAGATTTTGAACTCTGAACAAATACATCTTAGCTTTAAGTTGTTGCTCAATGAATGGAACTTATATCATGCTTACAGCCAGCCATTGGACTTGTTTAGTCTGGAGTACACAGTGCTTTCCATTTTTAAATGAAGAGGCTTTGAATGACACCATATATGTGACTTTTGTTGAGTTTTTCCAATGCCCAATTATTTTGAATCTCATTTTTGTTTTTTAATCTGTCCTAGTAAGTAAATCAAACTTTTATTTTATTTTCGAGTGATGAGGAGCACAGCCACCAAATAATTTCATTTTTCTGCTTAGATTTTTAAAACTGCATTCAACAGTCCAACCTGCAAAGGAAATAATGAATTGTAATGCTCTCAATTACACTTCCTGCATATTCTTCCTTCTAAAAAAGTACATTTGAAAAATATTCTTTCATATAACCTTGAGAAGAACTTTCATCACAATATACAGAATACAATTTTCCTACAGCTTTAATTAAACTCACCTTAAAATTATTTTCTTTAGGTTTTCTTCTCATGATTATGTTGAAGGTCTCGTAGACATCTTCTGCCCCATTTTGAATTGAGAAGCTCATATCCTGCTGATATTGGTTGGGATCTAGCCATACTCTATATGTTCGTGAATCTCCTTTCAGCTTTGGTTTAGGTTCAGGACCTGTGACAAGTAATAATAATAAAGTAAGTTAATAATAATGGAACATAAACATACACTTGAAGCAGTAAAAATACATTTGACCATCCAACTGGATAATGACCAATTCAACATAAATTTTCACAACCTCAGGACAATTTCACACGTTTATTTCACAATTAATATTGTCCTGTCACGGTTTAGTCACTGTTTTATTTTTAAAATGCGTATGTCTGCCACTTTCGTAGAAACACGGAACTTCAGATGTTGGTTTATACCAAGGATAGACATGAAGTGCTGGAGTAACTCAGCTGGTCAGGCAGCATCTCTGGAGAAAAAAGGACAGTGATGTTTCGGGTCAGGACCCTTCTTCAGACATGGTCTTCTTCAGGGTCTGAAGAAGGGTCCAGACCCAAAATGTCACCCATTTTTTCCCCCCAGAGTTGCTGCCTGACCAGCTTAATTACTCCAGCACTGTGTGTCAATCTTTGACTGCCACTTTATGTGAAACAAACTTCAACAAACAGGATAGATGACAAGGTGATCCTTCAGTTTCAAAGGAAAAGTTATTTTTGGCCAGCGCACAGGGAAAAATAGTCTGACCTTGCTTTAAATAATGCAATGGGAACCTTCATGTCACTTGAACTGAAATAATGCACTGAAATAGCATCTGATCAGAAAGACAGAACCTCTAACACAGCAGTATTCCCTCAGAATTGCACCAAAAAAAAACCAGGTTGAATTCTATTGCAGTCCAAAAGAATTTTGAACTCTGATCTCTTGCATCGTAGGTAATGGAACTGCCAAATGAACTGACATTAAACTACATGAAGTATGCTCTGCAAGATACACGAATGCTCATGTAAAAAGTAGCCTATAGCTAGTCTGCAAACAGGAACACTAAACCATACCTTCTTCAATGACCCGTCCTTTCTCATCCAGCATGCCTTGAATTTCACATCCACGCACAAACATGAGTCCCGATTGCTCTACAAATCGTTGCTTTCGGTCAAACTTTGTGCCATAAGGCAAGACTGGTCGAACAGTTACAAGGAAACAGACATCGTGTTTGCGAAGAGCTACAGGATTGAAAATGTAACACATCAACCCAGAAATAAAGAAAATGTGTATTACAAAGCTCCCTTAGACAAATGCACACGCTGCGGCTACCTGAAGATTGATTTAGTTCATCAAAGATTGCTTTATTCATATACATAATCCCAAAATTAAAACAAAATCACCAATTTATCAATATACATACAAGCAATTAGTTGCAGCTAATCTTCGTGCGGCACGGTGGCGCATTGGTAGAGTTGGGTCTTACAGCACCATAGACCCGGGTTCAATTTGGACTATGGGTGCAATCTGTATGGAGTTTGTACGTTCTCCCCGTGACTACATAGGTTTTCCCCAGATGATCCAGTTTTATCCCACACGCCAAAGATATACAGGTGTGTAGATTAATTGGCTTCTGCACACATTGTAAATTGGCTCTAGTGTGTAGAATAGTGCTAGTGGACAGGGCGACCATTGGTCGGTGCGGATACGGTGGGCCGAAGGGCCTGTTTTTGCTTTGTAACTCTAAACTAAACTTTGCTGCATTCAGCATAACCCAGTTTTACATTCATTCATTCTTTTAATGTTCTGTGAGTAACTTTTTTTTTTAAAGTGTCTGGAATTGCCTTCCAATTCTATTCCATTATAAGCATGAAAAGCTACAGTATGTTGTTTTACTTATCATCTGCAAAAAGGAAACAATATCCAGCACATCTAATGTAAAATCATTTGAGCACTCGAGTTACCTTCCCATTCTCCCTTGATTTGATATCGAACGTTTAAGTTGATGGATACGTCAGCACGGACTCTTGCCGGCCAGTTATCACCAATGTTGGGTTTTGCTACTTCCACAATCGTGAAAGTGACGATAGGTTGCGCCATTCGAGCCCAACCACCAAAGACAACGCCTCCGTACTCTCCTTGCCTGCAGCGTTAATAAATAAGTAAGCTAAGTCCTGGACCTGGCTTGAAATATACACATAAAATACATTCCAAAGTTTAAAATACATGTTGAAATTGCTTTTAATCCAATTTGCTGGTAACAAATGGAGGTAAAGAAATTATTTTAATCCAAATATTAATTTTGAATTTAAAAAATGACACAAGTGTTGGAGTAATCAGCAGGTCAGGCAGCATCACTGGAGAACATGAGTAACAGTTCAGTTCGGGACCCTTCTTCAGACTAATTGTGATGGGGGATGGAGGAGGGAGAAAGCTGGAAGAGAGGCGAGGATGGGTCAAAGGCGGGCAAGTGAGAAGTGTTTACAGGTGATGGGGGGGTTGATTAGCTGATGATTTGGCAAAGGCTCTAAAGAAAGGTTCCTATCCGAAATATAGCCTAACCATGTTCTCCAGAGACGCTGCCTGACCTGCTGAGTTACTCCAGCACTTTGTGTCTTTTTTTGTAACCTGGCACCTGGAGTTCTTCGTACCTCCCTTAATTTCAAATATCTGTGTAAAGATGTATTTTTGAAAATAATGTAATTTCCGATAATTTCTCAATATTGAGATGCAGGTGTCAAAGCTGCCAGTTTAGAACATCCATAAATACTGGAATAGTTGTGGTAGGAAAGAAAAATGTGCATTTATCATGTGTTTATTGTTCATAATAGTAAAATACATTAATTCAATGAATTTCACTCAAGTCTCGTGAGTACAGAGCAAATACAAGCTTCAGAATGGTTAAAATTGTTCAAAAGTGAATCAGCTCTGGTTTTGACTCTGGGGTAAACTGTACAGTCCAATCCCACCCACTGCAAAGCAGATTGGGCAATGTGGTTCCTTTCCATTGTGGGCAGTCGACCTTCTCTGACCATGTCATTGTGATTTACACCAGACAGTGCCACTTGCACACAGTGCTGTCCTAGACACTCAACTTTGGCTCCGCAAAGGAGCATTGTTATTCTCACCCATCACCGTGAATGATGGTGACTGTAAAGATCACCATGGAAGGGATTGAGCAGTGCACCTACCATTAAAATACAGCAGTGATGTGATCCCCACTCACTGTGGATCAGTCCTGTCAGGGTAACCCCACAATCTTTGTGAACTGAATGAGTAGAGTACTACATACCATTTGGACTTTTGGCTGGACATGTGGATATGCAGGGAATGGAGGGATATGGGTTACATGCAGGTAGATAAGTGATGGTGGTGGCATCATGTTCGGCACAGAACATAATACATAGGAGCAGACTTATACAATTTGGCACAGCAAGTCTGCTCAGCCATTTGATCATGGCTGATTTGTTTTCCCTTCTCAACCCCATTTTCTTGCTTTCTTCCTGTAACCTTTAACACCCTTACTAATCAAGCCACCTTTAATCAAATCACACTTACACATCAAACTCTGCTTAAAAAATACCCAATTACTTGACCTCCACAGCTGTCTGTGGCAATGAATTCCAGATTCACCACCCACTGGCTAAAGAAATTCCTCCTCAACTCTCTTCTAAAAGTATGTTATTTTATTGTCGACTGATGGGCCTGTTATTGTGCTATGTTGCATGTCCTAGTAACATGAACAGTATGGCTTGGAATTAATAATGCAACACTCTGGGGGAACCATTCCTCCGTGTAAGTTAGCTACTTTTAAATTGACATTTTGGACAGATGTACAAGCATAATTAAAAGTGGAAACAATCCAAAGATTTTAGATGAGAAGTTTTAAAACAACTTCAAAATATTCTTTAATAATGCACAAATCCAATAATTTACTGAACGAAAATGTACTTAAAAACAGAATGGTTGAATTATGCATACTAATACCCACCATGGTTTAAGTCTGCTGATTACATCCTCCACATCCTGTCTGATTTCATATGTTGACTCCAGCCGAAAGAGATTAAAATTCCTCAGCAGATAGTCATGAAGAGTCAAGAACTGCAAATTCAGCTTTGGCAATGCAAGGCAGCCTGGCATAATAAAGGAAAAAAACCTCACCATGGTACAAAATTTCAACCTAAACAGAATTCAGCAATGAATAAGAAACAAAACTTCCCACATGCCTGATGGTTCACATACCTTCACCAGAGTAATATTCCGTCGGTACAATGTTTTCATCCCAGATGATTTTCTCTGTGGGATAAAGGGGCATCTCATTTAATTGCTGAATTTGAGATGTTCGCCGTTCATGTCGGGACACCTGTTACAAATAAAGAGCATTAAATGAACAAATTCCACCTTTCAATCATGTTCCAATTTTGTATTTGTTAGTATTTAGTTAATTTAGAGATACAGCACGAAAACAGGCCCTTTAGCCCACTGAGTCCATGCCGACCAGCGATCCCCATACACTATCATAGTTTATATGGGTCATAGTTTAAGGATAAGGGGGAAATCTTTTAGGACCGAGATGAGGAAAACTTCTTTCACACAGAGAGTGGAGAATCTCTGGAATTCTCTGCCGCAGAAGATAGTTGAGGCCAGTTCATTGGCTATATTTAAGAGGGAGTTAGATGTGGCCCTTGTGGCTAAAGGGATCAGGGGGTATGGAGAGAAGGCAGGAACAGGATACTGAGTTGGATGATCAGCCATGATCATATTGAATGGCGGTGCAGGCTCGAAGGGGCGAATGGCCTACTCCTGCACCTATTTTCTATGTTTCTATGTTTCTACTAGCACTATCCTACAAACTAGGGAAAAGTTACAATCTTTACTGAAGCCACACAACCCACAAACCTGCACTTCTTTGGACTGTGGAAGGAAATCGGAGCACCCGGAGAAAACCCACACGGTCACGGGGAGAATGTACATACTCTGTAGACAAGGACCCGTGGTCAGGATTGAACCCGGGTCTCTGGTGCTGTAAGGCAGCAACTATACCACTGTGCCACCCCAAATTCTTATAATTTAAATACCTACCAACATTTCCAAGAGAAATTCCTTTTCATAACATGTATTCTCTCCTTCTGGCAGGGTTGGCAAAAGACAAAGGTATGACGCCACTTTGTGGAGTGTGTTGGGACTGTAATCACAAAAGAAAACAAATTCAGCATTTTACTCTCGTGTAGAAATCTTCAAGTTTTCAGATATTTTCAAAAAATAATTCAAAAAACAGAATAAATTTGAAACTTGTTCATTATTGTTCATTAATCATCAGCTGAAATAGGCATAGGCTGTGGGCCGAGGAGCTTTATTCTGCAGTTTCGTGACCCAAGTCACCAAACTACATGAAATTTTCACATATTGTGTAATAAAATTATATAAATCACCCCTGAAACTCGTCATGAACAAGACTTGCACATTTTTTTTATTAAATTAGAGAAAAACTAGAAATATTTCGGGTAATTTTTAGTCCAATCAAAGCACGTTTAACATTGAGATGTCTGCCAGTTGGCCAATCACGCGCTTTGCTTCAGGCTAGCACACAAAATAGCTGAGGGTGCCTCTACAGATGCCTGCTTTACTGGAGATTGCGATTTGTTGTTCTGTGGAATAAATGTCGTGGAAACTTGCAGCACGGTAATTGAATTTTGTGAGAAAAGCATTAAAAAGGCTGAATAAAGTGCTGATGTGGAAGAAAGCCTTGAAAGCAAAGTCGCTGCTGAGGTGCTCCAACACAAAGAAGCCAGCCAGGAATCAACTCTAACTGAAAGGTAGTCTAAAGTCTGAATTTATGAAAATCTATCTGTATGGACTTTAATTAATTTAATTGCATCCTTTTATAATGTGAATAAATTCACTCATTCACTTCATTCATGCATGCATTCATTCATTATACATTCATACATTCATTCATTCATTCAATCATGATGTTGAGGGCCTAAACTATATGTATCCATAACACAGTCAATTTTACTTTGGAGTCATGTGAGTGACTACGTGAAGAACCCGCTCAGTGCGCAGGCGCGGCATTACGCCAGCAGCGCAACAGCGGCGGCAGCTGGAGTCAGGCTCTCCAGCTGCAGTATATAACGCGACCGTTTCAGGTAAGTGTTTTGAATAGGAGAACAGGAAAATTGCGAGAATGGCTACAAGGCAAAAGCGACTCGCTAAGAAAACTGCCCCTTGCCCGACTCCTCCAGAGGAGGGTTCTATATCAGGGTGGCAGCCACAGGCGGCGGGACCGCTCTTTGAGCGCTCCCTAACTCCCGAAACCGAGCCAATCCCTGTGCCGCCGATTTCAGCACCTCGGACAGGGAGGAAGTCCACCAAAAAGACGAATCGGCCGGTTATCTCCGACTCATCGTCGGAGGAGGAAATGTCTCCACCTAAAAAGAGGAGAGACAGCCGCCTGAGCTGTATAAAACAGCTCCTGGAGCAAATGCTCAACCAAGAGATGCAGCAAAAGCGATCTCATGGAGGAAGGGCATATGCCTCCTCCACAGTATCTACAGCACCCCCCTCTGCTCCCTCTTTATTCGAGGCTAGCAAGGGTGACCAGGGCTGGGCTGGTCTACAACAAGGGCAGGCGGACGAGTGCAGGAGTATGCCAGGGGAGCAGGAACATGAAGAGCTGCTGGGTGTCGTGGGCCGCTATGCGGCACCTCCACGCGCAGGAAGACTACTGGAACCCAAGATGGCAGCCAGTATCAACCAGCTTTCTAACAAAGCCCTGCAGGAGAAGGTCCTTCAAGAAGCTTTAGAAGAGTACACAGCGCCAGAGAATTGTGAGGCACTAAAAGTAAAGAGCGTCAACGGTCAAATCTGGAGGCAGCTGGGTCAGCAGATTCGCAGTCAAGAGCTTAAAATGCAGCGAATTCTGAAGCTCCTAACATCGGCAATCACCGCCTTTGCTCGTTCCACGGAAAATACTGACATGACCACCTGCCAACAGGATGTGTTAGCACTAATGTGCAATACACAATATGAGATCAACAATCTGAGGCGGGACAATACAAGACCTGCCCTCAACCCCAAATATGCGGGGCTATGCAAAACCCCTGCAGCGGAAACAGAGGCATTGCTGTTTGGGAATGACCTGACAAAAAGGTTAAAAGACATAGAAGAGGCAGCTAAACCTGTGGGCCTCATGAGGGCAGGCCCGGGAACGAGCAGGACATCTCATCCGACACCCAGCTGGCAGCACCCCTCGGCATCCACCAGTAAACACCCACATCCAAGGACTGGTGAAAGCTCGGGGACTGCTGCTTATTACCCCCAAAGGTCTTTTTTAGACATGGGCCCAGAGCGGACCCCATGGAAAATGCGCCGCCCCCCGACAGCACCAGCATACCAGCAAAACCGAGCCTACAAGAAAAAACAATAGAAGAAACGACAACAAACATGGAGGTAGGTGGGTCTGGTTCCTGCCAGCATACACAGAATAAGGGTGCTCTACTAACTGGGGGGCGATTACACTTGTTTAAAAAAGCATGGGGTACTGTCACAAATAACAGATATATACTCAACAGTATTAGTGGATACAAAATTGAATTTAAATTGGGCATATTACCGCCAGTTCAGCATACACCCCAAAGGGTATTTTCTCCCTCTGAGAAAGAGAAGCGAGAAGGACAAGCTGAACTAGAAAGGCTCATTGCAAAAGGGATCATTGAAAAGACCAAACATGAACCATTGGAATTTGTATCGAATATATTTACTAAAACTAAAAAAGATGGTGGATGTCGCATCATCATTGACCTAACATCACTAAATAAATCTGTTAAGTATATACACTTCAAAATGGAGACTTTTGTCACTGCCAGACAACTGATCTCCAAAGGATACTTTATGGCAAGCATTGATATTAAAGATGCTTACTATCTAATACCCATACACAAGGATCATTGTAGATACCTAAAATTTATCTGGATGGGGCAACTATGGCAGTATAGAACATTGCCCAATGGCCTAACCCCAGCCCCCAGACTATTTACAAAAATACTAAAAGTAGCCATGAAAATATTAAGAAAACAAAAGCATATAGTCATGACATATTTGGATGATATCCTCATATTAGGAAAAACCAAGGAATTAGCTGTGGCAGCAGTTCTAGCTACAAAACAGCTCCTTGAAACACTGGGGTTCGTCCTACACCCAGATAAATCCAAATTGAAGCCATTAACTACCATGGATTACCTGGGCTTCAATATCAATTCAATTCATATGACTGTTACTTTGCCAAGGGAAAAAATGGTTGCATTAGCACAATCATGCAACAATTTAATGGTCACCAAACGACCAACAATTCGACAAGTGGCCAGAGTAATTGGGATGATCATAGCAGCAATTCCAGCTACACAATTCGGACCTTTGCACTATCAAAATCTACAAAGAGCAAAGGTACATGCACTACAACGATGCTCGGGTCACTATGACCGAATCATGAATTTACCCACTGAAGCTATATCAGAACTACAGTGGTGGGCAGACAATGTTTGGCACAGTTTCAGCCCTATTATCATCACCAACCCTAATTTAGTTATTAAAACAGATGCCAGTGCTTTAGGCTGGGGAGCAACTAACTCCATATCCAGCACAGGTGGCAGATGGACTAATTCAGAATCATCGTTACTACACACACTGGGCATCAACTATTTGGAAATGTTGGCCGCCTATTGTGGGTTAAAAGCATATGCATCTAAAATGCAGCACGTGCATGTTAGGTTACAGATTGACAATACTACGGTGGTGGCTTACGTTAACCACATGGGTGGCATAAAATCATTATCATGCGACAAATTGGTCAATGCATTCTGGCAATGGTGTGTCAAAAGACATATTTGGTTATCAGCTGCCTATCTACCAGGTAAGCTAAATACAGTGGCAGACACCAGGTCACGAAAATTCAATGATAACATCGAATGGATGTTAGACCCAACAATCTTTGCTAAAATTATTAAGCGATGTGGAACGCCAGATATCGATTTGTTTGCATCAAGACTGAATCACCAGTTACCTATGTATGTGGCTTGGGAACCAGACCCAGAGGCAGCAGCGGTAGATGCTTTCACGCTGGATTGGGGAAATTTCTTCTTCTATGCTTTCCCTCCCTTCTGCCTCATCAGTCGGGTACTTCGGAAAATTCAGAGTGACTCTGCTTCTGGAATTTTGATCGTGCCCGACTGGCCTACCCAACCATGGTTCCCAGTCCTTCACGACATGGTGGTCGAGTCACCAATGGTTTTCCTTAGTGACCCACGGTTGTTGACTCACCCAGTATCCGGCATGAGCCACCCATGCCATGAACATATTAAACTCCTGGGTTGTAGGTTCTAAACAGACCTTACCAGGGACTGGCATTATCAGAAAGAACCATCACCACCATGTCGGCAGCTCTGCGAACATCCACCAAGAAGCAGTACCTGACGTACATCAAAAAATGGGAAAAATACTGCCTGGACGCAGGGACAACATACGAAACTACCACAATCACCGACGTGTTGGAGTTCCTGGCCCAACTACACCATGATGAGAAGATGAGCTACAGTGCCGTAAATGCAGCACGAAGCGCCCTGTCTGCTTATCTAAAACCAGCAGGACAGCAGAGCATAGGATCCGATCCACTGGTGATAAAACGTATGAAGGGCATTTACAATAACAAGCCCCCAAAACCCAGGTATACCCATGTATGGGATATCAGTGTGGTATTATCATATCTCAGAGGATGGCCACCAGCTAGATCCCTCAGTCTTGAGGAGTCTACGTTAAAAACACTCATGCTCATGGCTCTCATATCCGCTCAAAGGGTCCAGTCACTACACAAACTACGACTGGACAACATGGTGATCACCCCAGACTGCATCACGTTCATTATTTTAGGTCTGGTGAAACAAAGCAGGCCAGGAACTCCCAATTCATCGATGATATTCCGGGCCTACCCACCAGAACCAAGGTTGTGTGTCGTGACCCATCTTCAGCAATATTTAGACACAACCCACAAACTTAGAGGGAGTGAAAAAGCCTTATGGGTCAGCCACAAAAAACCACATGGACGGGTAACAAGCCAAACCATTTCACGGTGGCTAAAACAGGTGCTGAAAGCTGCCGGAATAGATACTAACATTTTTAAATCACATTCCACCAGGGCAGCATCGACATCAGCGGCTGAGCGAATGGACGTTCTGATTGACCACATCCTAAATACGGCAGGATGGTCGAGGGAATCGACATTCCGAAACTTTTATAACAAACCGCTGATGAAGCCAGACCTGTTTGCAGATAGAATTTTACAAACTGCAAATCTTTAATTTAAGCCCGGGGGAGCATTTAATTTTTGTTATTGTTAATAAACACCTTTCTGTTTTTTGAACAAACAGATTCTTTGGTTAATTATGATAACACTTCCTCCCTCAAGAACTTCGGCAGTGAGTGAAATAAAACTGTTACACGGTTTGAAATCACAGACCTTTGAAGTCTTCACGTAGTCACTCACGTGACTCCAAAGTAAAATAGTAAGATTAAACGAGAACTTACCAGTTCGAAGTTTGATCTGTATTTTATGAGGAGTTACGATGAGGGATTACGTGCCCTCCGCTCCCACCCTCATTATATAGATCAACCTAGTAAACTGATGTCTCCTTAATCTTTACTATGTTTACTTCATATTGTGTCTATCTGTGATTCCACACCGCTGCTTGGAAGTATGCCGCGCCTGCGCACTGAGCGGGTTTCTTCACGTAATCCCTCATCGTAACTCCTCATAAAATACAGATCAAACTTCGAACTGGTAAGTTCTCGTTTAATCTTACTATTAAACATTGTCACTAATGCCAGCGTGTTGTAGTCTACTAAGTATTTAACAGCTATTCTCGGAGCTGCCTGCGATAACTTACCTTGAAAAAGTGCTCCGACCGCGGGGCCTAGGTACTCGCGGTATAGTGAAGCCGCGGTCTCAATTAATAAGCGGCCGATTCGTGAACGCGGAGCCGCGGATTATCTCCGCGGGCGGGTGGCTGTACATAGTGCCGTCTGTAGCGGCCGTTTTCAGGCCCCGACTACGGGAGAAAAACGGAGGGATATCGATCGCAATTTATAGGCTTCCATTGCAGTGAGAAATGGTCAAAAATGGTTGATGTTTCTGTAGAAATGAATTGGTGATATGTGAACTTGAACTAGTTTTTCTATGGTCGTAACCTATTGTTATTCTCATTAACATTCTTCTTGGTTTCTTGGTCCTCCAAAATATTCCAAATGGAATTGAAACTGGAGGGGGAATTTTATTAAGATTAATTAACATTATTTATTAACTATTAATTAACAACATTTATTAACATTAAGAAGTTGAAATTTTATGAATTGAAGTCCATGCAGACTTAATGACTGAAAATGTTTTTTTGTAGCCTCTACTTAAACTTGAAATAAGTTATCAAGTGTAGTAAATTACAGTGTAAGTCTCATTGACATTAAATAGTGGTTGACACTTTATGAATGGAAGTCCATGCAGATCTAGGTACTATGAGATGTTTCTTTCTTTAGCTATCCTGCACTTGAACTTGAAGTCTTATCTATGGCAGTAAATTACAGTACAGTGTCAGTCTCATTGAAATTAAGAAGAGATTGACATTTTATGAATTGAAGTCCATGCAAACCTAAGTAATATGAGATTTTTTTTTCTGCAGCTTCTGCCCCTCCACTCTTCAGAGCCTGTCCACACAAAAGTGTTTTGTGTGGACATTCACTGTGCTTTAATGAACACTAATTTGATCATTTGCAGACTTGCCATCCCATCTACCTGGACATGCATACATGTTTAATTTCCTCATTGGTATGTCGTTATTGTCTTACATAATATAAACCATGAAAAGATGTACAATACACCCCGACACATATTATCTTCTATTATTAGGAGGCAGCAGTGTATTCCGGGTTACCATGCAGAGTGCTATAGTCACTTCTGCAACATAACAACAATAAATCGAGCGATAGCTAGAAGGAAGAAAGGTAATGATAGGACTCAAACAACAAATCTTTTTACTTATGGTCATATGATGTTACTTTGAAAAATGATAAGATATATTTTTGAGGATGTTGATTTATTTTACTTTTCATTCCTTTTCTGTTTTCTTTTTCCTCTTTCAATTGAGTTCAAGACGCTGAAAAGCCTGAAGCAGGTGAATCACCTCAAGAGGCAGTTCCTGATGGTGAAGCAGATGAGCCGACCCCAAAGAGACTGCTTCGGTCCATGACAAGTCATAGTCAACAAACAGCAACTGTCGAGCACACTGACCTACCAGCATGTCCTACCAGCGCATTGCATCATTTGTAAAGGTTCAAAGTACACAAAATAAATAAATTGTGGAAAAAAATTATGATATAAAGTTTTATTTTAATGTGGATCGTTTCACTGTTTATTTGGTCAAATTATTTAAACAATGAGTGAATTACTTATGATAATGGCGTGCCGGTGAATGACTGCGACAATCCACTCACCGATCCACACATACATACATACGCACATCCACACACACACATCCATCCATACGCACACTTCCATGCATGCAAACACACATACATGCACACATAAATCCGCACACACATCCATTCACACGCACATACATGTACACATCCAAACATACATGCACACATACATCCATCCACACGTACACACACACTTACATCCACAGATACACGTTTGAAAGGGATACACAGACACACACACACAAACTAGAGATAAACAATGCACACTTTTAGGGTTCTTGTAGGTTAAAGGTAATAGCCCTCATTTGCAAAGGCACCATCGGGGTGGGGGGGGGTCTATAACATAAATATGCTCATTGTAGCTTAAAATGAATATTCATCGAGTAAACATCAGAGCATTTGATTCTTGGCCAGGATGTGACATTTACATCAGAAATAAGACAGGTCTCTTACACTGCCCCAGTCCCACTAGGGCCGTCACCCCCACTCTCCCCACTTTGGCAGTCAGCGGGGTTTAGTAAATGGGGAAACCTAGAGGATTTGTCCTGACCCTTTAATTAGGCAGGTTCATGAGCCCTTAAAACCTGGGACATCTGCTGCAGTCTCATTTAATTTCCTATTAAAGCGACTGTAACATGCCTGCCTGGCACTGCCCCGGTCCCACTATTGCCGACACCCCCACTCTGCACACTGGCAGTCAGTGGGGTTCAGTAAAGGGAGGAACCCACAAGAACTACCCTAACCCATTAATTAGGCTGGTTCAGGAGCAGGACCTCTGCGACAGTGTCATTAAAAAAACACACTCACAATTATATTCATCATACTATTTTTATATAATATAATTATACTTAATTATATGTGATTACATTCATATTTACAGGTTACACATATATATACATATTGGTATAATAATATAGTTTAAATGGACTGCAACACAGGAATAGGCTGTCCATGGTGTAATACGGGCATTGGCCACTAGATGGTGCTTATTTTCCCGATCTCATTTTCTAATTAGTTTAATTAATTAATGTGCAATGTTTGGCACTGACGAGTTATGACTTCCTTCTCAATTATATTTTATCTAAATCTGTGGAAAATGTCATGTAGTTTGGTGACTTGGGTCACGAAAACTGATTTCTAGACACATTTTTGATGCTCGGCCCACAGCCTAGCAGCGGTTACAATGAGGAACTTTGCTATCAGGTTGAGCAGTTAAGAGAGAGAGCATGGGTGCACTAAAGTAAAAGTTGCTTATGCAAGAAAGAATGTGAGCATACTTAAAAAGGAAGATGAAATAAAGCAAGGGGTAGTTTGAATGGATCGTAGTAATAGTACCTGAAAATCAAAAACCTGAAATCAAAATAGAATATACTGTAAAATCTGTGGCAACATTTGTAGAAAACAAAACACCGGAATAAATATTTCAGGTTGAAGACCCTGGGTTAGAACTGGAAAAAGGAGAAAACATGTTGGTGCTGAGTGGGGAAAAATATGAAAAAAGACACAGCATCCCTGGAGAACATGGATAGCTGATGTTTCGGGTTGGGATCCTTCATGAGTGGCATAATCAGTGTGAAGAAGACTCCTGACCTAAAACATCAAAGTGGCTGATCTAACAGTAGAAACAAGGAACTGCAGATGCTGGTTTGCACAAAAGCGCTGGAGTAGCTCAGCGGGTCAGCAAGCATATGTGAACATAGATAGGCGATATTTCAGGTCGGGACCCTTCTTCAGACTAAAAAGACCATGTTCTCCAGACATGGTGCCTAACCCACTGAGTTAGTCCAGCACTTTGTATCTTTTTTTGTAAACCAGTATCTGCAGTTCTTTGTTTTAACACAGAATAATTAAGACTATCTTTGTAAAACAACATCACGCTATATCATTTGAACTCAAAGTTAGGCAGAAGCCGTTCCAGACACTTGAAGGATTTAAAAATCACTTACCTAAGTGATCCAAAATGCTTCACCAGTGATTCCCGAGTATCAACTGCTGCCACATTAGACAAAGCAAAATCATGCAGTTCTGGAAAGTGAGCAAATGCTGCCCTCTGAAATGTAAATCATTATATTCCTTCAGACCTAATCCGAATATCTACTGAATTTCTCATATTCCAATGATCATGTAGCAATAAAAACGACAAATTCTTCACACAGAGTTTTAAGGTTTTTACATGTGTTATATACAGGCTTCATTTCAAATGCCCTTCGGGGCTAATCTGAACATGTTGACATTTCAGTGTGGAGAAAATATCCAACACTCAATTGAAGACGAGCGCTTTTTGAAATTATCCAGAAATGTGTAACTCTTAGCTTCAGTTAATTTCCAGATAATTTAAAAAACTGCTCATCATCAATGCCACAGCGAAAGCTAATAACTATCAAAAATTAACTTTAAATTCAACATCAAGTGCCAACATTTAATACATATAAAATAAAACTGCCTGAAAAATCAAATGTACACCACACAGAAGGCCACAGAAGGCATACTATAAATTTAAAATATTAGCTATCAAAAACAAAAATAAATCGTTTTTTTTAACGTGTTTATGCGACCGTATTGAGGCTGGCACATCACTGATTTGGTCCTGAGAGTTCTTGTCCAAGTAGAGTCACTCATCCCCCAAGTTTCCCTCCTCTGTAAATCACCCCCCCCCCCCCCATGCCCATGGGCAGGAGAATTGAGGCATGATAAGTTTGTATGAGAGAACAGGATTCAGGGGAAAATGTGGAGGAATTGGAACTGCTCCGAGAGCCAGCACAGCAATGGCCTCCCTCTGTTTCATGTAAAAATACGAGAAATATGAAGAAATAATTCATGTATTTTTCTTGCCAGCAAATTTGAAAACCTGATATGCAGTCTATTTTATTCTCTGGATAAAAGCATCAATTGATGTTAGCATCTTACCATTCACTTTGCGCATTGGAAAAAGGAGTGAAAACGTTACCTTCTGAAACGAAGACCTCACAAAAAAAACATTGCTGCTTCTTACCTGAAGCGAAGTTATGCGATCATAATGTATCGTAGTCATCTCATTCTCAGTAAGAGCGTTTCCCGTCTGATCGTTTATTTCAAAGCCAGTATAGAACTTCAACATATCTAATAACTGCAAACAAGCAAATTAATTCTTGTTAAGTCAAAGTTCTGACAACTCCCCAAATGTTCAACTGCAATGGAGATAAAATGCAAAGTAAAATATATGTAAAAATTTAAATTAGATCTCAAAGCAGAAGTCAAATCTATGAAGAATGCCAATGCAGGGTGACTTGAACAAAATCAACACATTAGAAATCTCTTGTGTGTAGACATCTGGAATTTATGCTTTGAATATTTTATAAAATTGGCAGCAAATACATAAATAGAATAACAATTCTGCAAGTTACTGTCAGTTGTATCCTGCTCTGCAATTTGGGTTTTTCGGAAGTATTTAATTCACTTCAATTTTTAATGTCAACTTGAATGATTTCAGTTGTTAAAAAATGGTGAGCTTAATTTCATGACACGCGACTCGAGATTTTAATGTACCAAGTCATAAATCTTTATAAATGAATGTCCAGGCCGAAGGAAGCTAAGTTTACACTCCTGTCATTTCATTTCCTCAGAAACGTTCTAAAAAATATATGAAAATGAATGTAGAAACAAGCAACTGCAATGCTGGTTTACCAAGAAAAAACTAAGTGCTGGAGTAATTCAGCAAGTAAGACAGCATCCCTGGCAAACTTGGATAGGTGACATTTCTGGTCGGAACCTTTCTTCAGATTGGAAAGAGGAAAGTCAGGTGGGGGATAGTAAAAATACAACAGGGGTGTGGGACTGGAGTCAGAGAGGTGGAGGGAGGCTTGCATTATAAAGAGGGTCAGGGACAAAAATGAATGCTTTAAGTTTGTCTCCAATAATTACATTTATCCCTTAATTCTTAGCTTGTTTTCAGTATAATGATCAGTGATTCCCTTCTTATTATCTAGTCTGCTGTGTAAATTCTTTATTGTGAATAGCTGATCACCCTGACTATCTTGTTGCTGATTGTCTCACGTCCTGTATTGAGGGGTTCCTTCACTACTGTGGTGAATTGTCTGCCCAGATTCATATTGATCGTCAACACATGGCAATTCTCCACTCAGGCCATCATCACACTGTACACTTGCCCTGATGAAGCTGCCCTAGATTTTATGGGTTACAGGCAGCAACAATTTTTGCCACAGATTTGATGATTCCATGCAGGTTACGGGGAAAGCTAATAGTTAGGAAAAAATCCCTGCGAATCAGAGTGCATTATCATTTTTGTAGCTATATTAAGCTTATTTTTTTAACAATGATTAAAATTTTGTTGAGAGCCGAGAAAACACCAGGATAGAAACTCACCATGCTGCCAGCATCACACTGTCATCAGATTCAACATTTGCTGTGATCCCAAGAGGCCCTAAGCTGTATTATATTTTATTTTATCATTCATATTACAGTCATATTAAGTGCCAAGATCATTGGGTATTTTTACTCAGGGGAGATTGCATGGAAAAGTGACATTTCGGGTCGGGATTCGGTTGGGTTTTAGTAAGGTTACGGCAGAATGTGTCTTGAACGAACGGGTTGATGAAGTGTCCCAAAATTTCAAAGGGCATTTACGAGAATTAGCCACGATCGAATGGCAGAGTAGACGGCAAACTATATGAGCTGAATGGTCTTATTCTGCTCCTATTATATATCCCACAACCTCTCTTACTGTAGCACTACCAACTAAAGCGTGACTTCCTTAGTTTTAGTTTAGAGATGCAGCCTGGAAACAGGCCCCTGGGCATTCCAAGTTCACGCCGACCATTGATCACCCGCTCATACCAGTTTTATATTATTCCACTTTCTCATCCACTTCCTGCACTCTAGGGAAACTTTACAGAGGCCAATTAATCTACAAACCCACACGTCTTTGGGATGTGGGAAGAAACCGGGGCACGGGTTTGCAGGTACTATCCTAAAATTTAGTAGGTACTATCATAACATTTAAGAGGCATTTGGACGTGCATGGATAGGATAGGTTTAGAGGGTTATGGGCCCAGTGCGAGTAGGTGGGACAAGTGTAGATGGGACATGTTGGTAAGTGTGGGCAAGTTGGGCTGAAGGGCCTGTTTCCACGCTGTATAACTCTATGACTCGGGAAACCCAAGTACACACAAGGAGAATGTTTACTTTACTGCCAGGATGTCAAGAGGCTTGTTGGGAAATTATCACCATACAGTCCTCTCCCATCACAAGTGACAGTGAGCACTTTTGCTTGTTGTGATGTCTCACCTGACTGAAGAGTCGTCCTTCCTTTTCCTTCTCGACAAGATTTGATAGATAACAGTGGGTGACTAAATGGGAATCATCCAAAACTGTACTGAACCAACGTCGTGTTGGGAGGAGAGCCTTTTAAAATAAAATTTAAAATGTTACAAATTAGACGCACCTTACATCAATTAATCACCTTTCCTATTTTGCAATTCCAAATTGAAAAATCCATTTCTAAGCAGAGTTAACCTAATATTCAGATCAATGGCACCTTTATTTTTTAGATGCTTTTGGTCATGAAAGTAGAAATTGCTGGCAAAGCCAACACTTATTGTGCATCCCCAATTGGTACTGAACTAAGGAGGCAGATAAAAGTCATGTGATGGCCAGACTGGGTAACGTTTGTAGAGTTTGCCGGAGGACATTATTACAGAGACTATTTTCTGTAAATGTAGTTAATTTAGTTTTAGAGCGGAGATTGATAAGTTCTTGATTAGTAAGGGAGTCAAAGGTTACGGATAGAAGGTGGGAGAATGGAGTTCAGATGGAAGTATATCACACTGCCAGTTCAGCAACTTAACTGCTAGGTTTTTATACCATGTCAAACAATAGTATTAGATTTGATAACCAAATAATTAGAATTTATTTGTACATCCATTATGCAAACAGAATTGACTCACCTCCAAATCTATCATAAGTTCAACAAATCTCTCACAATAATGAACCACATCCATGCTGGCTGACCCTAAGTACAAGTAAAAAACATACAAATGTAATAAGGCAAAATATTGATCGGCATCAATCACTTCATAGAACAGGAACAGGATTTTCGACTCACAATGTTCGTGCTGAACATAATGCTAAAGTAAACTAATCTACTCTGCCAACATGTGATCCATGTCCATACATTCTCTGTACATTCAATAATTTAACTAAAAGCATCTTAAATGCCGCTAGTGTATCTGCTTCCAACATCACCCTCGGCAACACATTCAGGCACCCAGCACTCTGTTACAAATTTGCTCTGCACATCACCTTCCAACTTTCCTTCACTGACTGTAAAGCTATGCCCTCTAGTCTTTACATTTCCAGCTAGGAAAAAAGGTTCTGACTGTCTACCCCATCCATGCCTCTCATTATTTTGTTCAAGAAGGAACTGCAGATGCTGGAAGATGGAAGGTACACAAAAATGCTGGAGAAACTCAGCGGGTGCAGCAGCATCTAATGGAGCGAAGGAAATAGGTGACGTTTCGGGCCAAAACCCTTCTTCAGACTGATGGGGGGGTGGGGGGGAGAAGGAAGGAAAAAGGGAGGAGGAGGAGTCCGAGGGCGGGGGGATGGGAGGAGACAGCTCGAGGGTTAAGGAAGGGGAGGAGACAGCAAGGGCTAGCAAAACTGGGAGAATTCAACGTTCATGCCATCCGGACGCAAGCAACCCATGCGGAATATGAGGTGCTGTTTTTTTGTGTTTTTTTTCTACAAATCTCAAATTGTGGAGTACAGAGGCAAATAAATAAATGATGGGTCTTTGTTCCAAGCAGTACGGAGGGCACTGTAGCCAATACCCTCTAATCCAGGCAGCATTCTGGTAAAGCTCCTCACAATAGCCTCCACATCCTTCCTGTAATAGGGCTGAACTGTTCCAGCCGATGAAAGCAGCATACCATACCATAGTTTACCACTCCTTCTACTAGTGTTGCCAGAGAGACCCCATGATCCCTTTGTATCAATGCTTTTGGAGTCTTGTCACTAACTATACACTTTCCCCTTACAAGTGCAACGCTTCACACTGGCTAGGATTAAACCTAACCTGCCATTTTTTCTCTGCCAGATCTGAAATTGATCTTTATCCTTTAACAACCTTCCTCACTGTCTGCAAGTTCACTAATTTTGGTGTCCTCTGTAAAATTACTAACCAACCCATCTACGTTTCTGTCCACGTTATTTATATCAGAAATTGTAATGATCCCTGCAATTCCTCCCTAACACATGATCCCACCCTTGGTAGACATGCACCCTTTTGGGGTCAAGCACTTTTTCTACAAGAATCCAATTTCACCACAATTTATTGTCCGTATTAATTGTGCCCCAAATTTCACTCTTCTGACACGAGAATACAACTGCAACACGTCTTCAACAAAAAAACATTGGCATTTGTGCAAGTGGTCATTATTTTTTTCAGACAGAAAGAATACAAACAGAGTAACAACAAAAGCTCATGAACAATTACCTGCAGGAGGAATGCATTTCAAAACGTGAAGGAATTTGCTGATCAGACAAGAGAGGAATTGTTTTTCTTGATCTGCCCTTATAAAAAACAAGGATATCAGTATACTTCAAGAGTCAAGAGTCAATTTAATTGTCATTTGGACCCCTGGAGGTCCAAACGAAATGCCGTTTCTGCAGCCATACATTACACACAAATAGACCCCAGACACAACATAATTACATTTAACATAAACATCCATCACATAACTGTGATGGAAGGCCAAAAAAAACTTATCTCTCCACTGCACTCTCCCCCCCCGATGTCAGAGTCAACCTCAAAGCCCCCGGCTGGCGATGGCGAATGCCCGTGGCCATTCCACGCCGGGTGGTGCGAAACGGCGAAGGAATTTGCTGATCGGTCTCCCTCCAGGGAGCCGCGGACAAGAGAGCAGAATTGTCTTTTTCGGCGGTCCAGCTCCGCGCAACGGGCGGGGTGAGTCGCCGTTCGAGCCCCGAAAAGAGGCCAGCCTTCGCATCAGCAGCAGGCATCGGCAGCAGCAGCAGCAGCACCTGCCCTCAACGACACCTAGTCGGGTCTCCAGTGCAGAGGGAGAGATTCAAAAGTTTCCCCCCCCCCTTCCCCCAAAAACACCCCAACAAAAATAACAAAAACTACATAAAAACACAGACAAAAAATAATCAGGCTGCAGAGGCCGCTGCTGGCCAGAGCCGCGCCGCCTATGCAAATGCTGACTTCACAAAGCTGCATGTTCTAAAAACAAACTTTCCTGCTTTAAACATCTTGAAAGTGAGCTCAGAGAGGTAAATAGAGCCATGGAGCTGTATGAAAACAGACCCTTCACCCCGCCTTGTCCATGCCACCCAACTTGGTGAATAGGTCGAGATACAAATACAAATTCCAAATACAAATATAAATCTGAGTGCTAAATTTGCACCCGTAAGGTCCCTCTCAAGTCTCTTCCCTCTACTTTAAGCGTAAGCCGTCTAATTTTTGATTCCTCTACCCTGGAAAAAGATTGTGAGTGTTCACTTTATCTGTGCCTATCATGATCTTATAAACATAAGTAAGGCCATCCCTCGGTATCATATGCTCCCCAAGAAAAAATTCCCAGCCTATCTAACTTCTCCTTATAACTGAAGCTCACAAGCCCGGGCAATATTCTGGTGAATATCTTTTGCATCTTTGCCACCTTAATAATATCTTTCCTATAGCTAGGCAAGCAGGACTGCATAAGTACTCCAAGTGTGACTTCACCAACAACACCAACAGCTGCATCGTGATGTCCCGACTTTTGTACTCAATACTCCGCCATTCACAGCCATGATCACAATGAATGGCTCGAAGGGCCGAATGGCCTCCTCCTACACCTATTTTCTATGTTTCTTCACAATATTCTTCACCACATTGTCCACCTGACGCAAGACTTTTATGGAGCAGAATGCAACTGTACTCCCAGATCTCGCTGTTATACAGCTTTCTCCAGGGCTCTACCATTTACTGTATAAATCCTGCCCTGATTTGACATCCCAAAGTGCAACACTTGCAGTGACTGTCAACCCAAAAAGTTGCGAATTGGAAAACATAAACAACAAAATAGCCATTGATTACAATACATACTGTTCTTTGTTTTTTTCATCCATTTTCTCTTCCTTTTTCTTGATCATATTCCAGAATTTCCTCAACTTTGGTGTCTTTTTCAGTTCATGTTCAAGGCGTGACTGATTACAAAATAGAGAAAAAGTTAAAAGGCAGCATAGTGTTACCCTGGTCTTAGATCCATATTTTATAAGAAACATTATTCACAGCACAATGGCGCAGTGGTAGTGTTGCTGCCTTACAGCGCCACAGATTCCAGTGCGATCCTGACCAAGGGTGTTGTCTATGCGGAGTTTGCGTGTTCTCCCTGTGACTGCGTGAGTTTTCTCCCACATTCCAAATACATGCAGGTTTGTTGTAAATTGCCCCTAGTGTGTAGGGTAGAGCTAGTGTATGGGTGGGTGATCATTGGTCGGAGCGGACTTGGTGGACTGGGGAGGCCTGCTTCCACACTGTATCGCTAAACTAAGATATCAATATCTAACCATGTTTAAAAGTGTCAAGGAGTATTTACTGAAAGATAATGTGAAGCTCTGTTTGATATCTCAACAAAAATGTTTGTTACCAACATGCATTAATACCTTTAAGGAAATTTTGAATGGTCACAGTACTTACCGAGACCAAACATATCCACATTGGAAGAGAAATAAGCCGCTGCACCTGCTCTCGAATTAGATCCACTTCCTGTTGGAAGATACCAAGATAATTCACAGGCTAAAATCATGCTCACAATGAAACTGACATTGCTGGAAACAATGCTGTATAGATAAGTAAGTATTAAATATGCAACATAAATATTAAGTTTCAACAAAATTATTATTCTTATTATAGAAAATATTAAGAACAGAAATAGTTTGTCCAATTTTATCAACCCAAAGTTTCTTTTAAAAATTGTTCTACAATGAGTTTTCCCACAAAAAAATGCTTGATATTAGAGAAAAGAATATCTTCACAAAATACTTCCTCTAAATCTTTTTATGTCATTTATCTATAGTGAAGGTGATTCTCAATTCTTATCTCTGAGGAGAAGACCTGCCGTGAAAAGTACACGTCTGAAGTGAACTAACATGCTCAGCTGAGGCCCCCTTCTGGCGTAGTACAGTATCACCTAGATCCCAAAACTATATACGGAACTTTTGTTCTTACGATCTTTACAAATTCAATACTTACAGTTTTTACAGATATTTTTAAAAATCCTTCTTACAGAATTCAAATGACAAAAAGACAAGTGAAATCCATATTTACGCACTGGCTGCTTAAACCACAATGCACAAAGAGCAAGGTGAAAAAAAACCTTGAAGTTGGAGACCCTAGATAAAAATGTCGTTGCTCTCCCATCATTTTCATCAAGTTCTAATCAAATGGTGGGAGAGCACCTGCATTTTATCTCCAGTCTCTAACTTCAAAACCCAACTCAAATTCCAAAGGAAAACGTTGCAAAGTTGCATATTGGACAGCGTGATAATTTAAGAGTTAATCAACTTGTGCAACTTGTAGAGCAGTTGCTCAACTACTCTACAACTTGAACAATCATTTCTAAGATGAAAAGAACAGGTAAAATTATTAAAACTCGGCCTCCACTCTGAAAAATAGTTTCTCAAGGAAATATGTGGCAGGAATGAAGCCAGTTATGTACAGTTTGAATGCTCTGGAGTGGTCTCATTGTGCCATTAATAATTTCAGTTAAAGATTCTGTTAATCACATTTGCGTCTCCTTTTAATCCTTCACATGCTCCATTGCATTTGCTTTTCGCCAACATATAATCTCAACTGTTTTCCATTGCATCACAGATCTTCCCTTTTGTTCTTTGCTCCACTGCTTCTGCTGCATCTTAAAATTTCTTTATCTTTGATTATTTTCCAGCTCCGCTAAATGATCATGACATGATGCCTGACCTGAAAACATCCACAATTCCTGTTTTCATACAAATGACAAAAGTGCACATTTCTGAGCTAGGCCAGAAAGCATAGATAGAATTATTTATTTGCTCAAAGCGAGATTACAGTTCAAACAGCCTGGTCTTCAAAAGAGATTAGAAACAGGTCAAAAGGTCTAGTTGGATGGAAGTGGCTATAAAGTACACTTCAGCTTTAGGTAAAAGGAATGTGTCGTTTTTGCTGTGCACAATTTTTTTTTATATAACTTAAAGTACAATAACCAAAATCTGCATTCTGTTTACAAGCTCTATGAAGTAAATGAATAAAATCTCTTCCATATCAGAGTGCCCATGCTCACTTAAAAACGATGTTACTGGAACTCAAAGGAGCAAGTGTTAAGACAAAGAATAAGGAACTGATAACCTAAATCACTTCAATGTTTCATATTTAAACTTACCAAGCTGTTAAAGCAATGATCAAGAAAGACCAGTAGAACAGTTTGCTCACGTAATGTAAGATTACTTTCTTTTGCAAGAGACGCATTCAAAATACACTTGAAGAAGTAGGGAAAGTGTTCGGGCTTCTGTGTAAATGTCTAAAGTTAAAAAGTAGCAGACAATTCCTTAGTCAACGTTGAAAAACGGAATGAACCACATAAACAATACCGACTGAATGTAAATAGAACATTAGAGTGCAAAACTTTGTCAAACTTTTAGATTAAAATAAAATAACAGAGCAACTATTATCCAAGGTATCATTGCCATGAACATTGCAATAATCCTCAGTGCACCTTTGAGAGACACCTTTTCTGATTTTTGCTAAAATTGTCACTTTCTAAACTTTATTTTTTAATCTAAAATTACAGACAATGCAGTTGTAACTTTTATGTCTTTGTTTATGCTGCAATAATTCAGTTCATACGTACTGTCTTCGTGATTCAGGTGAAAATACAGTAAATGCAAAGACATTAAGTACAAGATCAGAAGTCATCAAAAATTCTGAAAGTTGAGGCCAGATGTTGTGAGGAACGTATTAAAATGAATGCTCTCTACAATACATTGTTCCAGTAATAATTCCAAGAGTTTTGATTTTGTCTTTCTGTAAAAAGTCAAAAGGCAGGCACCTGAGAAAACAATCCAACTTTGTATGACTACCGTTCAGGCATTTCCCCTTCACTACTTTCTTTTGAACATTTGCTCCGTACACTGTGGACGGCTTGATCGTAATCATGTACTGTCTTTCTGCTGACCGGAAAGCGCAACAAAAAAAGCTTTTCGCTGTTCCTTGGTATATGTGTCAATAAAAAAAATGTCAAGTGAACTGGGAATCAGTGAAGTCCCCACTTTACCTTGTTCTCAGATAAAGGTGAAGGATCTTCCAACAATTGATAAGATGCTATTAACTCCAAACTCTCCTGTAGTTTTATTTGTTTTTAATATGAGAGAGTGTTTGAAGAAGTGTTTGCCAGCAACTGTTCACAAGGAGACCAGTTATTTCCTTACTGTAAAATCACACTGTCACTCCTTGGTGCTCTAGCCAGCAATACAGACCATTGGCATTTGAACAAAAGGGTAGTCATCAACACTGATTGCTGCAAACAGATAATAAAATGCTTCTTACCTCCCAAGCAGGAACGTTTTCACGAAACTTTTCATTTATCATACAGCAAATGGACATGAGGTAGGCATTGCTGGATACTGCGGAGGAGTAATTTGGCCAGAGATAATTCTCGAGATACTGACTGTCAGATGGAAGAGAAGAAAAACACAAGGTAAATTGGAAGATTGTCGTGAAATAAAAAAGTTTAAAAAATGCATAAATGTTAACTGGTATATGTCAGATAAGTGTGAGATTTAGTTTAGTTTGGAGATACAACATGGAAATAGGCCCTCCAGCCCATGCAGACCATCGATTGGTCAGTTTGCTATAGGAAAGGAGCCAGTAAGGTAGAAAGAGTGCAGAGAAGATTTACCAGGATTTTGTAAGGACATGAGGAACTATTTTACAGGGAGCAATGGCAGAATAGCACTTTATTCATTGCACAGGAGGTCGGGGAAGATCTTGTAGAGGTGCATAAAATCATGAGGGGAATTGATAGGGTAAATGCACAGCATCTTATTCTCAGGGTAGGGGAATCAAGAACTAGAGAATGTGGACTTAAGGTGAGAGGGGAAAGATTTAATAGGGACCTGATGGGCAACTTTTTCACACGAACTGCCAGAGGGAGTAGCTGAGGCAGGTACAGTAGCAACATTCAAGAGACATTTGGAGAGGTACATGGATAGGAAAGGTTTTGATGGATATGGGCAAGGCAGGAGCAAATGGGATGAGCTTGGATGGGGCAACTTAGTTGATGTGGTCACAGGCTTGATTCCATGTGGTGTGACTCTACTTCAAAGATAAAAACTTCATACAAAAAAATTACCTGAATTCAAGCAGCATAATCTTTCTAATTGCAAATCTGTAAAAAAAAACACGAAACAACGTTTTGATTTGAATTAAAATTGGAGAACTCTATCTTTCGCTTTGCTATACCTATTTTAATTGAGTTTGGTTTGATTGTAGTTATGTATATAGTATTTTCTGATTTTTTTTAATGAATAGCACACAAAAAAGCTTTTCTCTGTACTTCAAAACATGTGACAATAAACCTAAATTTAATATACAAAAACAAGCTGCTCTCACCACATTATCAAGATTAATGAGATGATTTACAAAGCCTCAGATCCAAATTCTCAGAGAATACAAATCCATTGGCTTTCTTTGATATAGAAAAGCTAACTGGTTAAGAATAAAGTTAACAAAAAACCTTTCTTTTCTCTTCAATTTCAAATAAATAATAATAGAACTGAAGATTTTTTAATTTTTTTTTATTTTTTATTAGTAAGTACGTTGAAGATTAACATCTTAAGACGTGCTGAATGTCCATGGACAAGCCAGCGAAATTCAGCCCTTCACTTTCCTACTCATACCAACAATTTGGCCATCATGAAATATGGTTTTGCGACATTATGAAATGTCCTTGGGAGATTTTGATGTATTTTAAATTAAAATAATATACAAAATGCACAAGGAAAAAACAATTTGCTCAAAAAAATAGGATAACTTACTTGGTCCTTAGAATTTCTTTCTGATACACATCTTCAATGACCTTTGGCAACAGAGGAAAAAAGGAAAAAAAACACAACAATGTAAGATCATTGTAAAAACTTAATTGAGTGAAACTAGATCAATTTTAATGAAAGGTTTAGTTGACGCACCATCAAGACAGATTTAGAATGCATGTAGAAGGATGGTTGTATTTCTGTTGGACTGCTTAATATAGTAAAACTCTTGATTATTTGTAAAGCTTTACAATCCAGCATCTGGCTCACTAATTAATGCAGAATATGAGCAGATTGAAAACGAGGTGAGCAGCCAGTGCTGGTGTATGGATCGTAGGCCAAGTGTGCGGCCACAGCTAGGGTTGGGGCTCGGAACACAAGGAATCAGGTTTGCAGCCAGACTTGGGGTCTAGCCTAGTTTAGTTTAGAAATACAGGCTCTCCGTCCCAGAGTCCTCACCAACCAGCGATGACCCTTTACACTTGAACTATCCCACAGGCTAGGGACAATTTATAAAAGCCAATTAACCTACAAACCAGTAAGTCTTTGGAGTGTGGGCAGAAACCGGAGCACCTGGAAAAAACCCACACGGTCACAGGGAGAAAGTACAAACTCCGTGCAGACGGCACCTGTAGTCAGGATCGAACCTGGGCAGCAACTCTACCACTGGGCTACTGTGCCGCCCTTTGTATACTATACAATTATTTCTATAATAATTGTATATTTACTTTTCCCTATAAACCTACAGTGTTCATGCGGAAAAAAAAATATTACTGTGTAACATGAAAAAAATGAAATCTATCTGTGTTTGTGAATTAGGAAGAATAACCTACTATGATTTGGGAATTAGGAAGAGTAACTTCCATGGACATGGAAAATGTATGTTACCACCGAAATCGCAAGTGTGATATTAGTGAAGATTTACTGTAACTATCTATGTTTATACAACAATCTATAATTAACTAATATCGCACAAATATAAACCTGAGTTTTTATCATTCTGTCGGTCATGAATCAGCGGCAACAATTGTTATATTTTGTCGGTATCATCCCATTTCAAAATATTTTGATGCATGCGGTAAAATTTAAGCAATAAAATGGATTTACCTTTGAATCAAACGTCATTTTTTTCTTCACGTGCGGTGCCCAATATCTATTTGATAACTGAAAATATGAAGGTATGAAATATTATACACACATCCAAACCATTGCTCACTGCAAACCGGTTTGATAGAAATATACAAATTCATCCTTTTCACCGTAAAGTCAGCAAATGTACTAAACTACTTGCAACTCCAGCAGTCAAATACAAAGTTCTCCAAAGTTACAACAAAAACAGACTTAAGTTTGGCATGATTAACGTTAATATATACGATTACTTCACACAAAGAGGTCATGCAAGGCAAAATCGGCTGCAGACTTATTATAGATGAAGAAATCTATGGTGCCTGGAATGAAGGAGTAAGAACAGAACCGGCCCAACACGTTGACTATTCATTTCCCTTCACACATGCTGCCTGACCCACGGTGTTCTTCCAGTACTTTGTTTATTGCACAGTATCTCTATGCCAACAGTCCCCATAAACCCATGTTGCTTCTTCCACTTGAACCAACCTTTGGGATCTTGAGACCTGTACTCCAAACACCAACTGCAGAACACTCAATACAAAGGGTGTTTGGTGATCAAAATGTTGTAAGGACTTGGGGTTTGAGCATTGTAGCAGTTTGTGGCTCTGTGCCGTGATCAGGTATTTGATGACCCATCGTGCAGCATTGAATTAACCCATAATTCCAGGCATCTGAGGTTTCTATGTCTATAGCAAGTTTGCAATGGATACGTCAGGATATCAGCTTCAATAATCAATGAATTCATATGGAATTCTTGATTTTTCATTATATTTGTTTTCTATTTTAAAACAGTATGTGCAACACACATAAATGTTGCTCTACACCAAGGGTTCCCAGCGGGGTAAATTTCACCTACCCAGGGGGTAAATTTCACCTACCCAGGGGGTAAATTTGTTGATTCTGGATTTGTATTGTATTTTTTCTCATTGACTGATTGTGTTTGGTTCTGGTACAGCAGTATCTGTTCATCATTAGTTGTTCATAAATAAGTGAAATAACATTGTTATGTGCTATTAAAGTTGCCAGGGGTAAACGGGACGAAAAAGGTTGGGAACCTCTGCTCTACACTATAATTCCAGGCCACAATCGACAACATGTTAAAAAAGACCAACATCACAAACATTATTTAGAACATCCGCGATGAAAGATCAAATTGGCTTTGATCAATGAAAATGCTGACATGATCTGAACTATGTATTTTGCATACTTCACGTTCTTTACCTGTGTAACGTATTCAGCATTTATCTGAGATACAGTGGGTGCAACCATTTTCTTTCCTTGGGGTACAGCTTCCATCTTATTAGTTATCAGTTCACTTGTCCCAATTTAGAACTGCTAAAACAAAGTTGCAAGATATTAACATTTGTTTAATATTTGTAAGAATAAAAAAAATCACCACCCTTGGTATAGCAACAACTTAGCGAACAAAATATTTTCCCACATTTGCTTTCAGAAAATAGAGTCATCACTTCAATGTATTAAACTGTTTATAAATTAGTTTTTAACTTAATGGCAATTTTACAATGTTTGGATTAAATAGGCAATAGACAATAGGTGCAGGAGTAGGCCATTTGGCCCTTCGAGTCAGTACCACCCATTCAATGTGATCATGGCTGATCATCCCCAATCAGTACCATATCCATAGACTCACAACTCTCTGTGAGAAAAAGCATTTCCTCATCTCCGTTCTAAATGGCTTACCCCTTATTCTTAAACTGTGGCCCCTGGTTCTGGACTCCCCCAACATCGGGAACCATATAACCATATAACAATTACACCACGAAAACAGGCCATCTCGGCCCTTCTAGTCCGTGCCAAACACGTATTCTCCCCTAGTCCCATCTACCTGCACTCAGTCCATAACCCTCCATTCCTTTCCCGTCCATATAACTATCCAATTTATTTTTAAATGATAAAATTGAACCTGCCTCCGCCACCTTCACTGGAAGCTCATTCCACACAGCGACCACTCTCTTAGTAAAGAAGTTCCCCTTCATGTTACCCCTAAACTTCTGTCCCTTAATTCTCAAGTCATGTCCTCTTGTTTGAATCTTCCCTACTCTCAGTGGGAAAAGCTTATCCACATCAACTCTGTCTATCCCTCTCATCATTTTAAACTCTATCAAGTCCCCCCTTAACCTTCTGCGCTCCAAAGAATAAAGACCTAACTTGTTCAACCTTTCTCTGTAACTTAGTTGCTGAAACCCAGGCAACATTCTAGTAAATCTCCTCTGTAATCTCTCTATTTTGTTGACATCCTTCCTATATTTAGGTGACCAAAATTGTACACCATACTCCAGAATTGGCCTCACCAATGCCTTGTACAATTTTAACATTACATCCCAACTTCTATACTCAATGCTCTGATTTATAAAGGCCAGCACACCAAAAGCTTTCTTTACCACCCTATCTACATGAGATTCCACCTTCAGGGAACTGTGCACAGTTATTCCTAGATCCCTCTGTTCAACTGCATTCCTCAATTCCCTATCATTTACCATGAACGTCCTATTTTGATTTGTCCTGCCAAGATGTAGCACCTCACACTTATCAGCATTAAACTCCATCTGCCATCTTTCAGCCCACTCTTCCAACTGGCATAAATCTCTCTGTAGACTTTGAAAATCTACTTCATTATCCACAGCACCACCTATCTTAGTATCATCTGCATACTTACTAATCCAATTTACCACACCATCATCCAGATCATTGATGTACATGACAAACAACAGTGGACCCAACACAGATCCCTGTGGCACCCCACTAGTCACTGGCCTCCAACCTGACAAACAGCCATCCACCATTACTCTCTGGCATCTCCCATTCAGCCACTGTTAAATCCATCTTGCTACTCCACCATTAATACCCAACAATTGAACCTTCTTAACCAACCTTCCATGAGGAACCTTGTCAAAGGCCTTACTGAAGTCCATATATACAACATCCACTGCTTTACCCTCATCAATTTCCCGAGTAACCTCTTCAAAAAATTCAAGATGATTAGTCAAACATGACGTTCCAGGCACAAATCTATGTTGTCTGTTCCTAATCAGACACTGTTTATCCAGATGCATATATATATATATTATCTCTAACTATCCTTTCCATTAATTTGCCCACCACTGACGTCAAACTAACAGGTCTATAATTGCTAGGTTTACTCTTTGAACCGTTTATAAACAATAGAACAACATGCGCAGTACGTCAATCCTCCGGCACTATTCCCTTTTCTAATGACATTTGAAATATTTCTGTCATAGCCCCTGCTATTTCTACACTAACTTCCCTCAATGTCCTAGGGAATATCCTGTACGGACCTGGGGACTTATACACTTTTATATTTTTCAAAAGTGTCAGTACTTCCTCTTCTTTGAATCTCATAGTTGCCATAGCTACTGTACTCTACTTGTTTCCCTTACCTCACATAATTCAATATCCTTCTCCTTGGTGAATACCGAAGAAAATAAATTGTTCAACATGGGAACATGTTTCCTGACTCTAGCATGTCCAAACCCTTAACAATCTTATATGTTTCAATAAGATACCCTTTCATCCTTCTAAACTCCAGTTACAAGCCCAGCCGCTCCATTCTCTCAGCATATGAGTCCCGCAATCCTGGGAATTAACCTTGTAAACCTACGCTGCACTCCCTCAATAGCAAGAATGTCCTTCCTCAAATTAAGGGACCAAAACTGCACACAATACTCCAGGTGTGGTCTCACTCGGGCCCTGTACAACTGCAGAAGGACCTTTTTGCTCCTATACTCGACTCGTCTTGTTATAAAGGCCAATTTGCCATTCGCTTTCTTCACTGCCTGCTGTACCTGCATGCTTACTTCCATAGACTGATGAACAAGGACCCCCAGATCCCGTTGTACTTCCCCTTTTCCCATCTTGACGCCATTTAGATAGTAAGCTGCCTTTCTGTTTTTGATACCAATATTTGGAAATTTACAGTAAACAATTGGAAGTATCCTTCAATTTCCCATTAAAAAGACAATAGTACTTGCAGAGTACGTTTGATGTACTACTCATCATTGAAATACTGAAGACAATTGATAACATAGGAAAAAGGTGCATTTAACAGTCAGTACAGGAAATGACCCTTTAGCCCACAATGTCTGTGCTAAACATGATACCAAGACCATCATTCATCTACCTGCACATAATCCATACCCCTCCATTCTTTGCATATTCATGTACACCCAAAAGTATTTTAAATGCCACTAACATATCCACCATTCAATCTGATCATGACTGATCTTCTAATTTAACACCATTTTCTTGCCATATTTCAATATTCCTTGATTCTGAAAATATTCAGAAATGTAGCCTTCTTAGATTTTAAAATGAAATTAATAACTGAGTCTCTGTAGCCCTCTTGGGTAGATGAGGTTCCAGGAAGTGCATGTGAACCTCTATCTCACCCGGAAAGACTGCTGGGATCCTAGGATGGATGCGAGGAAGGAGGCACAGGGACAGATGTTACATCTCCTGTGGTTGTAGGGTAAAATAACAGGGGAGGAGTTGGTTTAGGTGAGGTCTTCTTCTTGCGTATGGCGTGCACAGCCTAAAGTTGTCGGATACCTTGTTCTATTTGATCTTATTTGACTGTGCACAAGGTTGATTGCATTTGTCGAAACAGGGCGGACCACGTGATGGTTACAATCTCCCACCCCTTCGGTGAGGTGAGTGAACCATTGCCCCTCAGATTCCTAATTAATGTCCCCCCCCCCCCCGTCCCCCTCTCCTCACCTTAAATCTATGCCCTCTAGTTCTTGTTTCCCCTACTCTAGGTAAAAGATTGCATCTACTCTGTCTATTCCCCTCATGATTTGATAATTTTCTATATCATCACCACTCATCCTCCTGTACTTCAAGGAGTAAAGTCCTGGACTGCTCAACCTTTCCCTATAGCTTAGGCCCTCAAGCCCCAGCAACATCATCAGAAATCTTATTTGCACTCTTGTGCTAGGGACAAGATTTAATAGGAACCAGAGGGGCAGCATTTCGATGCAGAGTGGTAGGTATATTGAATGTGCTGCCAGAGGAGGTAGTTGAGGCAGGTACTACAACAGTATTTAGTTGTGGAGTCATACAGCATTGGAACAGGCCCTTCAGACTAACTTGCCACACTGACCAACATGCCCCATCTACACTAGTCCCACCTACCTGCATTTGGCCCATATCCCTCTAAACCTTTTGTATCCATGTACCTGCCCAAATATTTAAACGTTGCGATAGTACCTGGGTCGATACTCCTTCGACAGCTCGTTTCATACACCCATCAAACTTTGTGTAAAAAAAGTTACCTCTTGGATTCCTTTTAAATCTTTCCCCCCTCATCTTAAACATATGTCCTCTGGTTCTTGATTCCCCTACTCTGTGCATTTTTTATTTCAGAAATCGTATACACTTGTAATCCGTTTCATCTTAGATAGACACAAAATGCTGGAGAAAATCATGTTGGGATCTTGGGAGAAAATGGGTAGGTGACTTTTCGGATCGGGACCCTTATCCTTTTCATCTTGCCCGGTTTTACTTTGTTCAATAATCCTCGAGTCATAATGGCAGAAAGCTTTATTTATATAATAAATATCTTAATTCGGCTGATTTAAATTCATTATTACCAAGAGGCAAGCTTCTTGATTTTCATCGCCAGCATTGTTAATACATGAAGCATGAACCTGCCACAGTGGACTTCTGCTGTCAGTCACCTAATCTCTGCCTGAGAATGCTTTAGTCATAGAATCATATGACACGGAAAGACCCTTCGGCCCAACTTACCCATTCTGATCAACTTGTCCCATCCACACTAGTCACACCTGCCTGCGTTTGGCCCATATCCCTCTAAACCTATCGTATCCATGTACCTGTCTGTTTCTTAAACGATGAGATAGTCCCATCCTCAACTACCTCCTCTGGCTGCTTGTTCCATACACCCACCATGTGAAAAAGTTACCCCTCGTATTCCTATTAAATCTTTTCCCTCACCTTGAACTAAAGGTCCTCTGGTCCTGATGAAGCCGAATTTTAGTTAAAAATATAAGAAGATATTAAATTGGCTTCTGGGCTAGCTTACAGCTTATATTTAGTCTCAAATTAGGCTTGCCTCAGGTTGCGGTGTGTGTGAGATAACATTGTCTCCCAAGTGAAGGAGCTAGAGATATCTTTGAAGTGGAAATCAAATGACCAATGTTTATGGGGGAGGAGGTGATAGAGAAGAGAGATATAGGTGGTCACATCTTTGAAGCAAGAGGCAATAAAACAGATGGACTATGTTTATGAGGGACCAAGTGACAAAGAAAAAAAACCAGGAAAGTGGAAATAAAATGATAAAGCAGATGGTCAATGTTTTTAGTATATCTTGTACCATGTAAACAAAAGGCCTTTGATGTGATGCAATCTGTGGAAACCTTTTCCTGTACCTCTGACATGATTAATGTCTGTGGAAGGTGTTAAGGGGACAAAAAAACCCTATTTAAGGCAATGTAATTCTGTTGTTCAGGGAAGAGGACCGGGGACAGTTGAGTGTCTACATTGGTCACTTAGCTGGAGTTCTCCCTCCCTTCCATCGGCCGATGTTAAGTAAAGTTTTGAACTGGTCTACCAAACAGTTTGTGTGGTGTCTGTTTATTAAGAAGCGAACCTGGTTTAGTAGTTAAGATAAGTAACTTTTTCAGTCCTCGATGCCCCTACTCTGGGCAAGAGACTGTGCATCTACACGATCTATTACTCTCATGATTTTACACTTTTTCTACACCTCTATAAGATCAGCCCTCGTCTTCTTTACAAGGCATTTAGACAGATACAAGTGAAGGTTTAGAGGGATATGGGCCAAATGCTGGCAGGCGGGCGGGCGGGACTAGAGTAGATGGGACATGGTGGTCGGCATTGACGGGATGGGCCGAAGGGTTTGTTTCCGCGCTGTGAGACCGACGAGGGCGGAAACAACCGAGGGAGGAGCAGCAAAAAGCCGCGGTCCCCGCACTAGCAGCGGCCCCCACACTAGTAGCGACCCTCACCCCGGCCCGGTCCCCGCACTACACTAGCAGCGGCCCTCGGCCCGACCCGGTCCCCGCACTAGTAGCGACCCTCACCCCGGCCCGGTCCCCGCCACCAACTCACTCACCGTCCACAGCCGCCTCCTCCTCCACCACTCCACGCTTCCGCTCCCACTGCTCAATCCGTCCCCCGGACACAACAACCACCCGCCCTCGGTTCCGGGCACAAAGCGAGCCACAATTACAGCTGCAGCCACAGTTACAATCTTTGGTTACAATTATAGCCACAGCTGCAGCCACACCAAAGTTACAGTTACAGCACTTGAGCACTAACAGCACCCAGAGGGCAACTAACCTTGTTGAAGCCATAGATGCAGCTGCAATGTAAATTATCTTGCATTAGGCATCGCTTTACCTTCTGACATATTGATCACCCCAAGAAAAAGACCTTTTCCATAGATGTAAAAATGACTGTTCCAAATGTCAGTTCCACAAATTTGGTGATATTCCTGTTTCTTTTGAAGACCCCTCATTAAGACATTAGTTGTCTTAATGAAAAAGGCTTGTTTGTTCATGTCAGTGACACAGTAACCATTAACCTGGAGCGTTATTACCCATTCCTTCTCTCCGGAGATGCTGAGTTACTTCAGCCTTTTGTGTTTATTTTCCTGTTTCTTTAGCTGGTCTGAGCCTCGCGTTATCTGTAAAGACACATTTCTGTGGACCTCGATCTAACATTGTGTCAATTAAGTAAAAGGTCAGGTAATATTATAGTCGAACAGAATGAAACCCAGGCTTTCACCTCACTTTGTTCCAAGTGACCACCCAGTATTGACACAAAGTGCTGCAGTAACTCAGCGGGACAGGCAGCATCTCTGGAGAAAACGAATATGTGACATTGGTCGGGACCCTTCTTCAGACCCCGAAGAAGGGTCTTGACCCGAAACTTCACCCATTCCTTTTCTCCAGAGATGCTGCCTGTCCCACTGAGTTACTGCAGCATTTTGTGTCAATACTGGATGGTCACTTGGAACAAAGTGAGGTGAAAGCCTGGTTTTCATCAGTTGCTGCAGCTTTTTCTGTCACCCCTTCTTCAGACTCCAATGTTGTTCTATTCCCATTTCGCAGCTCCTTCAATGTCATTGCATTTCCAGGGCTCCTCCAAATGTTTCATAAATGCTGGGCGAATACCTGGTTTCAACAACCCCTCAGGAATGTTTCTAGATTTCACCCCTTGACCACAAGACAAATCAAGACACGGATTCACCCTTCTCCCGTACTGTCTCAGTGAGCGAGGCGTGCGGATATAACCCGCGTAGGTTGGAGAGTATTGTACGTCTGCTGCTGCCTTGGCAACAAATGCACACAGGAGTTCAAGTCAGACGAAGTTCAGTTCCTGGAAACCAGGTACGTTAGAACAAGAACAACCCTTGCAAACAACAGCCTCGAGATGAACACGCCGAGGGGCATCTTGACCGCCACAGGCAAGTTATAAACATCGCTCCGACTCCAACATCCCAAGGCTGCAGCGGCCGGAGGGGAGGGAGCATGGGTTGGGAAATGCGGGTGTAACATTGCACAGATTTATCCTCGCTGCAATTCACCAGCTGCACTGGGCTGTGGTTCTAGGGACAAGAATGGATGCAAGTGTTGAGGGAGACTGGAAGCTGCACGCACGGCTGGGCTGGGAGAGGCTTCAAAACTGCATCAGCGGCGCTAAGCAACACAAGTCTGAAAGCACAGGTAGGACACGCCGAGCGTTTGAAAGTAAGGTCTGATCGCTCTGTAGGGCAGACAGAGCGATCGGAAGAAAAACAATTCTGTTAAACAATAGTGACATCTCATTATTGCAGTTTCACGCACATAGTCACGGGTGCAAAGGATAGACTAAAATATCTACGTGGTTAAAATATAGAACGAAGGAACTGCAGATGCTAGTTTCCTGCATATCCACGTGCCTATCCAAACGCTTCCATCACCACCAAAGATCCTATAGCAGATATAGGATCTTTGACCACCACCACAAGTGTAAAAAAAAAACACAGGCCACGTTCTCCAGAGATCTGCCTGACCCGCTGATTACTCCAGCGCTTTGTGTCTTTTTATGCACCTAATTATCTAGGTAGTGCCTGCTTGCCTTGAACAGTTTTACTTTAGTTTAGGTTGGTTTATTGTTGTCACGTGAACCGAGGTACAGTGAAAATATTTCTTGTTGCATGCTTTGTCAAAGGGGATACCTTTCAGTGCAAGAAGATAGACACAAATTGCTGGAGTAACTCAGCAGGTCAGACAGCTTCTTTGGAGAAAAGAAATAGGTGGTGTTTTGGGTTGGAACCCTTCTACGGTCTGAAAGATAGGGGGGGGGGGGGGGGGAGGGAGGGAGACTGAAGGCGAGAACGTTTCTGCTACGCATCTTCTGCAGGTAGGCTCTCAGTGACCAACTCTCAGTCAGATCAGGGAAACGTGATAGAAGTACACAGGGTTATGAAGGCAGGGCTGCCAACATTGGGTGAGAGTTGAGAATGAGAAATTGTGAGGGAGCGTAGTGACCAAGGGGGAAGGGTGTCCTACCTCCTATTGTGGGGACCTTTTGCATTTGTCTGCTTGAAATTGTGCATTCTGGTGCATACTGTAGCGAGTCTTTTAACTTACAGTTGAATGCAACATTTATGCTTTAAATTGGATTAGGTATGAATAAGGTTAGGCTAAATTACATTCCTAATTACGTTCCACAGTAGAGCCAGGCTCTGGTCAACAGGTGCAGTGCATGAATGACTTTAGTATATTCATGTATGGAAATTATATAGAGACAGATCATCATATATACATATAGAGACAGAGAGAGAAACAAAATAGAAACAAGGCAAGAAGAGTCAGACCCATCACTGTTCTGCACAAATAAATGAATCAACTTTACCCGTTGACTATAGAAACAAGTCAAAAAAATGCCACATATTCAACCAAGTATATGGTTCAATTAAATTAAGATATATATATAAAACAAACATATATAGAAACAGGCCCTTCGGCCCACCAAGTCCACACTGACCAGCAATCTACAAATACACCAGTTCTATCCTACATGACAGGGACAATTTACAGAAGCCAATTAACCTACAAACCTGCACTTCTTTCGGTTGTGGGAGAAACTGGAATATCCAGTGAAAACCCATGTGGTCATAGGGAGAATGTACAAATTTTGTACAGATAGCACCCATAGTCAGGATCAAATCTGGGTCGGTGGTGCTGTAAGGCAGCAACTCTACCGTTGTGCCACCGTGCCACCCCATTTATTTATTTTTTCTGTAATATATTTATTATGGTGTCACGGCAATAAAGATGAACACATGATTCTGATTTCTGGCCTTAGTTGGATAACACACATCTCCAGTCATTGTGTTTTACATCTATTTGGCTGGTTTTCAACCTCTTCAGTCTGAAGGTCTTGACCCAAAACATTATTTCTCTCCAGAGATGCTGCCTGTCCCGCTGAGTTATTCCAGCTTTTTGTGTCTATCTTCAGTTTAAACCAGCACCTGCAGTTCCGTCCTACACTCTTTGTTAAGCAAAACAGGTCCTTGTCTCATAATATTATTCACCTCAACTAAGTATTTTCTTCACCTCCGTTGCTACAGAGAATACAATCCCAGTTATCAAATCTTTCTTTAAAGTGAAAAAAAAATTCCAGCCCTGCCGACATGTTCATAAATCGTCCCTGGATCCTCTCCAGAGCAATTGCACCCTTTCTACCATGTCTCATAGACTTGCAGCATGGAAACAGGCCCTTCATCCCGTTGTCCATGCAGATCAAGATGCTTCATCTAGACTAGTCCATTTATCCGCATTTGGCCCATATCCCTTTCAACCTTTCCTGTCCATGTATCTGTCCAAATGTATTTTAAATACTGTAATTTTACCTGCCTACTTCCCCTGGCAGCTTGTTCCAAATACCCACCATCCTCTGCGTGAAAATGTTGTCCCTCAGGTTCCTATTAAATCGTTCCTCTCTCACTTTAAACCAGGGGTGTCAAACTCATTTTAGGCCACGGGCCGGATCAGTTGTGCACGTGCGAATGCACCCTTTGCATTAATAAACCATTTGAAATTGAGCATTAGCAGACACAAATGTAGACCTAACCAAACAAATTGTAAATGTAGGCTGCACAACTGCACCTCATTTTTATTAGTCTGCTTTCAGCAATCAAACTCAGACAATGAAAACAGTTAGCCTCTTATTTTTATTGAAGTGAGTGTGTTTGTGAATGTGAGTGTGTGTGTGAGAGTGTGTGTGAGGGTGTGTGTCAGTGTGTGTGTCAGTGAGAGTGCGTCAGGGTGTTTGTGTGTCAGTGTGTGTCAGTGAGTGTGTGTGAGAGTGTCTGTGTGTGAGAGTGTGTATCAGTGTGTGAGAAGGTGTGTGTCAGCATGTATGGGAGTGTGTATCAGTGTGTGTGTGTGAGAGAGAATGTGTGAGAGAGAGTGTGAGAGAGAGAGAGTGTGTGGGGGTGCGTGCGATGGTGTGTGCCTGTATGTGTGAGAGACTGTGTGAGAATGTGTGTGCCAGGGTGTGTCAGTGTGTGTGAGAGTGTGTTTCAGTGAAGCGGCGACAACACCCGGGGTGAGCAGATATTCGGAGACTTGGCAATGTCCGGGGAGCATTTCCCTATCCCCCCCCACCCCCCTGGAATGCGGACCCGCCCAGGTGTTCTGTGTTCAGCTGGGGTCTGGGGGAGGTGAGGGTCAGTGACCTGGGGTCGGGCATCGGAGCGGAGCCTTAGCCCGAGATTCATCGCCGCGGCTCTGGAGGCGGCATCGACACCCCCACTCACCCGGTCTCTCCTGGCCCAGGGCCGGGGTTAAAACTCCATGGGGTGTGGACAGAGCGGCCGACGGACACAGAGGTGAGGGTGGGAGGTGTGAGCGGTGCCTCAGGGGTCGGTGCTGAGACCACCACCGTGTCTCACCTATCACACCATCTGCACGGGAATGTGTACTTTAGTTTAGACTCTAAACAAAACTACTTTTTTCCCACCAAATTATCCCATGGGCCGGATTGGACCACTTCGCGGGCTGGTAGTTTGACACTGCTTTAAACCAATGCCCTCTAGTTCTTGAATCACATATCCTGGGAAAAAGACTATGCAATCACCTTATATATTCCCCTCATGGTTTTTATTCACCTTTAAAAACAATATTTTCTTCATTTTGCATTTCCAGCACCTGCAGGTTTCGGTTCCATGAATGTCAAGTGGAATCATAAGTTACACTGCAGTTACATTGCCATCGGGACCCTTCTTTAAATTCTTAAATGAAGTTCTTTTTTTGTAGGGTCACGGATCAACATTGATTAGTCATAGAGTAATACAGCATGGAAGCAGGCCCTTCGGCCCAACTTGCACATGCCGACTAAAATGCCCCATCTACACTAGCCCACCTGCCAGCATTTGGCCCATATCCCTCTACATCTTTCCTATCCATGTACCTCTGCATTCTCTCAGCATTCTATACCTCTTGTGATTTTGTACAGCTCTATAAGATCTGCCCTCATTCTCTTGCACTCCTTGCAATGAAGTCCGAGCTCGCCCAACCTCTCCTTAAAACGCAGGTCCTCATGTCCAGGCAGCATCTTCGTAATTAATTTTTCTGATCTTAATTTTTCTGATGCTGTCGTCAACCGTCCCGGCTGCTCACAACCTCTCAAAAATCTGCTTCCAGCGAGTAAGTCTGTGCCATGAGACTGTTTGAACCACATAGAGGTTAGGTTATTTTAGTCTGATCATACATCAGACACACAGAGCCGACAAAGACTCTTTAAGGACTGAAGGCTTGTTGATTAAGTAACTTAAGACAGACAGTTAACTAATCGACAGTTTAGAATTATCACAAAGGCATTTTTGACAAATTATTCCACTTATTAGATTAATACGCCTGTTATCTCCATTAACTACTAATATTTGATTGAAAAATGTTACATTATTATAGTTTTTATGTGACATGAATCCATTTTAATCTGTCACAGTAAGAAATTTCATCATTTTTAGCAGCTATTAGTGGGTTGGAGCTTCTTGGCAATTTTAATATACACTGAAATCTTAGTGGAAGAAGTGTAACATGAAAGAATATTATCAGGACCAGTAAAGCAAGAGTTAGCTGATCACGGACATTTGAAGTGGAATATTTAGCATTTAGCATAAACACCCAAGTTTATTTATCTACGTTGATTTCCATCTTAATTATATATTTTTCAATTCCTAACCTTTCACCAGATAACAATAAAGTGAACAGTTCGCTGTATGTACAATCTAAATCCGCCCCTGTCGCTCACAGTACAAACAACGGTCAGGTACAAATGAAACGCAGGGCAGTTTGTTTTGTGAAAAAGACACCTAAGTATCATCTTCATAGAAGGCACAACATAAAGTACTGGTATGAAGAACCAACCATTGGCAAGGGTAAGTGACGGGGAATTACTATTTTTGTTAATTTTGGATATAATATTAGTGTCAAATTCCTTGGGATCATAGGGAGAATAACTTTGTCATTGCCCAAAACAAATTGAACTTCACAACTGACCTCTATGTGTAAATACATTTGCCACTTTTCATAAATCCATAAGTTATAAGAGCAGAATTAGGCCAATCAGTCCATCACGTCTACTCTGCCACTCAATCATGGCTGATCTATCTTTCCATCTCAGCCCCATTCTCCTGCCTTCTCCTTATAACCCTGACACCTGTACTAATCAATAATTTCTTGCCTCCTTCCACTTGGACTGTTAAAATGAGTTTGCTTGTGACTCCTGGCAATTAGAATGGTGGGGATATAAGGGGAGGTTACTCCTTCAAATTAAGTTTAAACCAGAATTACAAGGTTGAAAATGTATTTCACATCTGAAAAGTATGTACATCATTTTTGCTGAAAACAACAGTGGTGAGAAAAGGATTACTTATGTGCTTACTTGCTTACTGCCTATTATGCCTCCTGGCATGTAGGGCAGCAACGAAGTTCCCCCACTCAGTAGTGTTGATTCCTTCAGTTGCTGTTTCCATAACATATTTGTTTTACGAGACAGGGTTGTTAGCCCTGTGCTCAACCTCCAACCTGGAGGACCAGTGGATTGCTCTTCGTCTCGCCTCTACCATTCGACCTGTCCAGCATGGGGGACCCTAACAGGAGACGTCTCCCGCTGGCATAGCTCAAGGGGTTACTGAGACACACAAGCTCCCCGACCACGACAAGGTTGCAATCCAACGGAGAGTTACTTATGTGCATGGTACAAATAAAGATGATACCTCTCGCATAAACTAAAAGTGCAAAAGCCTCAGCTATCATACTATGAAACCAGAAAACTAAAAGTCAAAGAAGGATTGTGGTGGGGCTGTTGGCATGGCTGTGGGCAATTAACTTTTGTGTTGCTTCCAAAAAATGGGCAGGTGGAAATTAGACCCATAACATCCAACCTATCTACTGTTTTTGGACTCAATCTCTTTAGATGTCAACAGTACTGCCACTTCCCAACATCTTCATAGTACAAACGCACCCTGATGCACATAAGGGTTACTTCCCACGGACCCTTGCATAAGTCAGGTGTTACGTAAGTCGGAAGACCACGTGGGAGCTCCAACGCAGAGGACACGGGGGAACTCCGACCTGGAGACCACAGGGGGCAGCTCCGACGTGTAGACCATTGGAGGAGCTCCGATGTGGGGACCACGTGGGAGCATCCATGAGAACAGCTGCCAGGCCTGCAGAAACAGCCGCATGCGTTGCCAGTAGCGTACTGCTACTGAGATGCGCAACTGGGAAATAAAGCAGCGGGCTTAGAGAATTGTTTACGTAACAGTGACTTTACAATAAGTCGCCCATTACGCAAGTCGGGATGTGTTTGTACATGAATGTTGCCAAGTGCTAGGTAGCCTCCTTTGGCCAATTGGCTACCATGAATTTATGGCAAGTCAGCGATGGTTTCCATCTAAATACCTGAAGGAGCCCTCCCGTGAAAAGCGGGGGGAGAACCCAGTTTTCTGAATTATGGCTATTAACAGGAAATTCTGGATACTTACCACTTGGGACAGAAAGGGAGTCTTGAAACATTAATTATGTTTCTCCCTCCCTGCAAAGGCTGCCTAACTTGCTTAGTTTTTCCAACATTTCTTGCTTTTATTTCCAATTTCCAGTAATCACATTTTTAAAAACAATTCGTCAACAGATGATCTATTCTTCACATTAGAGCTATTATTATATTTTGGACAATTTAGGTAAATTTACAAAGGACATCACTGGTTGCCGACAACAATTTTTTTCCCCCATAAATCCTGCCAGTTTCTAAGATGTTGCATAAACGTTGTAGTTGTGGGATTGAATTATTAACAACATTGATTAATAATGGGTTTTTCCTCAGGCATTGATATTGAACTATGGCCTACAAAGAGCAATCGCTCTATTTAATTACTCTTTTAACTCTATTCATTTCCTTCAAGGAAAAGGTGTTGCTAAACGAACCCAATCAGTTTCAAGCTATGCTGTTCTTCCTGAAGAAACATTCTTTGCGTAAGCCCATCCCCGACATCCTCTTCTGTAACATTGTCAACAACGTTGGTCTTATCTTTTGTTTAATGCTTAGCTGGTAAATTTTATGCATGTTTCTTTCAATTTTCATCCATTTCGTGGCTTCATGAAGATTCTTCTGCTTCCTTCCTCTAATTATGCAATTTCTAAACACATCTCTACTTATCAAAACTCATTTCCCTCACCTCTATCCCCCTATCACTCGCCCTGCTTTGTCCTGCCCCCAACTCTTTTCCAGCTTTCTCCCCCCCTTCCCCATCCCTGCACCACAATCAGTCTGAAGAGGAGTCCTGACTTGCAACATCACCTTTCATGATCTCCATAGATGCTGCCTAACCTGCTGAGTTACTCCACCATCTGCAGTTCCTTGTTTCTCTATTGTCACATGAGAGATTAATTGCAGGAGTAAGGAAGTCTTTTTTCAAATATATAGTGCCTTGGTAAGTATTACAGTGCTCTGTGTTTGATTTGGTCTCATAACCTAAGAAAATGTACATTTTCCACAGAGGGAGGGTGGTGAAGATTAGGAGACTAGTTTTTAGGGAAGGCAGGTTTGCTGTATTAAGGTAGATGGTGTAGACTGGATCTTTATTCATTTGAGTTTGGAAGAATAAGAGGAGACAAGGGCAGCACAGTGGCATTGCGGTAGAGTTGCTGCCTTACAGAGTTAGAGACAGGCTCGATCCTGACTACAGGTGCTGTTTGTGCGGAGTTTGCACATTCTCCCTGTGACCTCATTGTTTTTTCTCCAGGTTCGTCCCACACACCAAAGATGTACAGGTTTGTAGGTTGACACAAAATGCTGGAGTAACCATGGAGCATCTCTGGAGAGAAGGAATGGGGGTGAAGAAGGGTCTCGACCCGAAACATCACCCATTCCTTCTCTCCAAAGGTGCTGCCTGCTGAGTTACTCCATCTTTTGGGTCTATCTTCGATTTAAACCAGCATCTGCAGATCTTTCCTACAGGTTTGACTTCAGTATAAAATGTAAATTGTCCCCAGTGTGTAGGATAGTGTGTTAGTGTACGGGGTGAGAGCTAAGTTTAATTTGACACCCTAATTCACTTTCATATCTCAAGTAATAAAAAAGTTATGGCAATTTTCATACTCGGAAATTAGCATCTTGTTCCTTATTGATTTTCTATGGACATTTGGTCAAAAGACCCTTAAAAATTAAGAGAAGGGCCAGTTATCATAGATTCCATTCTGCTGCTGAAATCATATATAAAGTACCCAATTGTAAATTCAAACTTCAATTTACAACTAAACATTATCCAGGATGATTTTTTAGCCCAAGTGTCCAAATAATATTCACAAATAATTCACAATAAAACAAATCTCATTTACAATAGGCAAATGGAAAGAAACTTGGTCAATTTAAATTTTCTAGTGGGTTCCTGAATGCGCTGGTTTAGAACGTTCACAAAAAGAAAAATACTGCGGGATATAAAGGCCCAAAACTACTCGAGATTACAGGGAGTAAAAATAAGGTACATACCTTTAATTGTTTTTATAAACTGAGACGAGATGAACTATTTTCTTCACTATACCTTTTGCGACGGGGTATTTCAGCGATTTTCCGTTAATGATTTACTAGGCTGAACATTTTCGATTGCAACAGCCTAGTAAAAATCGCGTTTTAAACCCGCCCCCTCTAAATAGCGCCAAAATCACACACAAGGGGTGGGGCAGATGCTCAGCCACGATTCAGGTAGGTTTTGTAACATACCTACTTTAAGGATTTTTAAGGAGCTTGACAGACAGAATGCAACTTGGAAATTTTCCCTGAAAAGGCAAGGAAACCGAGATTGAGATCTTTATAACTGAGACGAGATGAAATTTCTTCACTAAGAGGACAGTGAAGCTCTGGAATTCTCTACCCTGGTAGGATGTGGCAGGTCAGTCATTATATTCATTTGACAAAGAGATTGATAGGGTTCTGTCGTGTAGTGTATAGAGGAATATAGGAATAACAATAATGCTGTGAGATGATGCTGGGAAGAAAAATCACCCATGACATTGATGAATGGCAGAGTAGCCTCGAAGGGTCAGATGGCCTCTCTTGCTCCTAATTCTTATGCTCTGTTGTTATACTGATCTTCATTTTCCATCTTACAACTTCTGCCATATTGGCCTCTTCTATTGTCTTTACTGACAATGAGATCTGAACACTAAATCCACCTTGGCCTGTGCTCTTCTGAGAGATTGTTTCCAGATTCACTGCACCCAATAACTTTTCAACTACTCTCTCCCTCGCCCTCTCTGGCATTTTTTCATTCAAACAAAAGAGCTGCAATGTCTTCTCCCTTCATGATTCTTGCATGCATAGCCTTAATACTTTATCGGCGCACTGTGGCGGCTTGATTGTAATCAAGTGTAGCCTTTTCTTTGACTGGATAGCATGCAACAAAAGCTTTTCACTATACCTCAGTACATGTGACTATAATAAACTAAACGCTATCTATGAAAGGCAACAACTCATTCCTCTAACCTCATCTACTGTGTCTGCGGTTCCAGGTGTGGACTCCAAAATATCGGCGAGACCAAGCGCAGGCTCGGTGATCGTTTCGCTGACACCTCCCCTCAGTCCGCCTAGACCTACCTGATCTCCCAGTTGCTAAACACTTAAACACCCCCTCCCTTTCTGTTCAAATTGGAGGAACAGCAGCTCATATTTTGCTTAGGTAGCTTACACCCCAGCGGTATGATTATTGACTTCTCGAGCTTTAAGTAACCCTTGCTTTCCCTCTCTCTCTATCCCTCCCCCTTTCTAGTTCTCCAACCAGTCTGACTGTCCCCGATAACATTTTATCCCTGTCTGAAGAAAGGTTTCGGCCCGAAACGTTGCCTATTTCCTCGCTCCATAGATGCTGCTGCACCCGCTGAGTTTCTCCAGCTTTTTTGTGTACCTTCGATTCTCCAGCATCTGCAGTTCCTTCTTAAACATTTTATCTCTGTTCACTTTGTTGCCATCTTCTCCTAGCTGACAATGTAACAATTCTACATATCCCTTGAGCTTCATCTCCTGTCTCCCTTCCCGACTCTCAGTCTGAAGAAGGGTCTCGACCCGAAACATCACCCATTCCTTCTCTCCAGAGATGTTGCCTGTCCCGCTGAGTTACTCCAGCATTTTCTGTCTATCTTCGTTGTAAACCAGCATCAGCAGTTCCTTCCTACACAACTTATTTTCTTCCGTTCTTTTAAGGCACAGTAAATGTCGCTCACAACCTAACCTCTACTATAACATTAAACAGAGGTAAATGAGAACAATATCTCACATCCATCATTAAGTTTGATCCCAACATGATCCCATCATGTTATATTTTGCTTCTATTTCAATTAAGATCCATCTTTATCTGATCTCTTTGATCAATGCTTCCCATGAACAACACCCACACCATTTGCTTCTCAAGCCTCAATCTCACTTTTAAAAAGTATTAGATTTGACAATTACAGACTTTATGAGGATGTTGCCAGGAGTTGAGGGCCTAAGCTATAGGGAGAGATTGGACAGGCTAGGACTTCATTCTTTGAAGCGCAGAAGGATGAGGGGTGATTTTACAGAGGTGAATAAGATCATGCAAGAGTAAATGCAGAGTCTTTTACCCTGTGTATGGGAATCAAGAATAAGGAGACATAGATTTAAGGTGAGAGGGGAAAGATTCAATAGGAATTTGAGGGGCAACTTTTTCACTCAAGGTTGAGTGTGGTGGGTGTATGGAACACACTGTCAGAGGAAGTAGTTGAGGTAGGAACTATAACAACCCTTAAAACAAATTAAGACGAGTACATGGATAGGAAAGATTTAGAGAGATATGGGCAAAACACTGGTAGGTGGGACTCGTGTAGATGGGGCATCTTGGTCGGTGTGGATAAGTTGGGCTGAAGAGCCTGTTTAACTGCTGTATGAGTCTATGACTCTATTCATTTAAGATCTCATATATTTCAGCCTTCAGCCATCTCCTAATGTATCCCAAACTTAGATTAATTTATAATTAACGATCCAAGTTCTCCATTGTTGGAAAATGCTTTGAAATTTTTGCATATTTATTATTCTTTCCTGAGGCACTTTAAGAACAAAAGCTCTACTGTTTGTATGAAACAGGAAAAAAGCCTCAGACAATGGGGACATGTGGAACTTTCCTGGGATTATGTGACTCCTTACAGAAATGAAACCATGCACCGAAGACAAGGAAATAACGCGGCAACAAGGAAGGCCAGAATCATGGGAATATCTGTACAGGACCATTATTACTATTATGATGCACAATTATTCCTCCTATATATTCTTTAAACCATGCTGGAAAATTTTGAATGTGAAAGAATAATGCATACAATTGTAATGTGTACAAGTTATTTAGATTGGCAGAAAATGATATTTAATGGAAGCGGAATACTGATCTACTCATAAGACCATCCTGTTGCAATGTAATGAGCATCCTGTTGAATGTGCCTAATGAACGTGAATCCAAACAGGTGGCTAACAAAATAATATACAAATGGAAACACTTCCACTTCAGAGTTTCCTCCAAATTCCACACTATCTTGACTTGTTCCTCCATTACCTCTGGTTCAGCATCAAAAATGTGCCCGACTGAAGCTAAACGATAAGAAGCTTTTCGACAAGATGGCTGTTTCAATGCACACTGGTGAAGAACGGCAAATAATAACATCATTAACGACTGTCTGGTAATAAATGTCTTGCTAGCAATGACATAACTCATTAATTAATAAGAAGTCCCACTGTTTAAAAGTTGCAAGTAAGAATTGAGAGATATTTGGGGCTAAAACTGTAGGGCATTGTGGTGTACTAAAAATGGAGTTCTTTTTGATGCTTTTGAAATGATGCTTTTTTGACCTTTTCTCTGCTGTTAAGGAGAAACTTAACATAGCAAGAGTCGAAATATTGAGAGCTGACACCAAGAGCAACATTTGAGTGGCACTGTTATTTAGTTTGGGTTTGAACGATAATAATACTGTAGCTAATGTAGTAATACATTTACTGCTTTCTTAAATTCAGAACCTTACATTTTACAAAAGTATACCCATTCACTTTGTGAAATCATATTTGAAAAATATTACTTTACCTCATTTGGTCTCAAGAATTTAAATTTTACAGAAGTGTACCCTTTGGTCTGAAGAAGGGTCTCGACCCAAAACGTCACCCATTCCTTCTCTCCAGAGGTGTTGCCTGTCCGCTGAGTTACTCCAGCATTTTGTGTCTATCTTCAGTTTAAACTAGCATCTGCGGTTCCTTCCTACCCATTCACTTTTTGAAATTATATTTGAAAAATATTTCTTTAACTTTTTTATGTCTCAGGGTCAAGAATTGGCATATATTTTAGATTGGCATATTAGTACAAGCTAAACACACATGAATATTATTTCTGCAGAATAACTTAAACTACAGAGTAAAAAAAGTATTCATCGGGCAGTGGAGCTTACTCCTGTGTCAGCTTGTTGGCTGATTTGTTTAGTTTAGCTTAGTTTAGAGATAAAGCTTGGAAACAGGCCTTGCATCCCATGCCGACTGGTGACCGCCTGTGATTAGTTCTTTCATACACATCAGGGACAATTCACAGAAACCAATTAAGCTACAAACCTGCACATCTTTGGAATGTTGAAGGAAACCAGAGCATCCAGAGGAAGCCCACACAGTCACAGGGAGAACGTACAAACCCCACACAATCAGCACCGTAGTCAAGATCGAACCCAGGTCTTTGGGTAAGGCAGCAACTCTACTACTGCCGCTATTTTAGATTTAATTATAACATGGTTGAATTTGCCTTAATATTCACTTCATGGAGTCAAATTCCCTCGTGAAAATTATTTCAGTGATTCTGTATCCTGATGGAAATGAGACCTTGCAGGAGTGTGTAGTTGGAACAGCAATGGCGTGTGCTTGTGACCAAACAGTTCCAGAGAGCGGCCTGTGGTGGCTCATTCTAGTCATGTATGGCTGTGCACAGTAGCATGGAATCTGCTGAAGGACGCAAATTACTCAGGGTAGGCAGTCAGTCGGCTTTTAAAAAAACCTTAAACTGCGCATGCGCAGATTGTTCTCCTCTCCGTTAAAATAAAAAAGTAAAAATAAAGAAAGTAACAATTCAATTTGCCCAAGGCGTTCAAATCTCCTTCATTCTGAATTACTGAATGGGTAGGGGGAGGAGGGTGACGGCAGGTGGAGAGATGGTGAGAAAACCGGGAGCACACCGGGACAAGTTGAATCAGTTGTGACCTTATTGAATGACAATACTAGTTCAAGGGACCAATTGGGGGGAGATTTCCTTTCACAGCGTGTGGGGAGTCTGGACAGGAGTAAAGTTGCGTGGAGGGCAGGAGCGTTGAGAAGGAGGTGGTCGGGGATCATGCCAGTAACTCACTCACTCACTGCTGCCGTGGAGCCACTTCATTGTGGCCGGGGAGGGAAGTAGCCCAGGTGGCTGAGAGCGGCTGCCGGGACCTCAGCGCATTTTGCCGGCCCTCTCACCTCTGGCAGTGCTCTCCGTCTGAACAGTGAGGGGACCAGCTCAAGAGCAAAGATCATAGAGTGGAGCGGGTCAGCGGGCGATGGATAACAGGACAGTGGGCAGTGGAGCTTACTCCTGTGTCAGCACGAACAAGGGACCAATTGAGGTTACCCGCACCGACACATGGTGTAAGCTCCACCGCCCGCTGTCCCGTTATCCATCACCCCCGCTGACATGCTCTTGAGCTGGTTGCTGGCATGGTCCCCGACCCCCTCTTTCTCAATGCTCCTGCCCTCTTGCAACTTTACCCCTGGCCAGTCTCCCCACCTTTTGCAGCTGCTTCCCACTTTATAGCCACTTCCCATCAGCTGCTAGCAATGAGGGATAGACATGGCTATCCCTCAGTGCAGCAACATCCTTCTTGATGTTGCTGTACTGAGGGATAGCCATGTCTATCTGTCTTGGCTAACCACCTAACCTTTGGCCTCCAAGATGCAGGTACATTTTCGGGCCTTATTTTTGGGTAAAAAAAATAGCGTCTTCATTGCCGGGAAATACGGTATTTAAAAACATATAGCTCAAAGAAATTGGCTTACCACATTATTTGTACACAAACTCCATTATTCTCTCTTTCCTTCTTAAGATACTCTTAAGGGAATGGCAATCCATGTTTGAAAAATCCTTGAAACTTGCGCTGCGCATGCGCAGTAGGCTGCTGTACATGTGCAGTTCGCAGTCCATGGTGCAAAGGCAGAATTTCAGCTGCCTTCAGCTCCCCTTGAAATTGACGGCTTGAAGCAGTTTCGGCGGCACGTCAGCTGCACGGACTTTTGCGTATCAAATGTACTGCGCATGAAAGGCACGGAGGATTATGCCTACCTAAGAGGTCGATCTCTTAGGTAGGCATAATTCTCCCGTGCCTTTATTATTTATATTTAATAATTATCATTTTATAATTTTAGCCAGTGCCTGTATGTAATGTAGCCAAAGATAGACACATGTAATGTAGCCAACCTGTCCTTTCACCGCGATCTCACCGGCAAATCCAGGGGGTTTCCATGGGTTCCTGAGTTGAGGGGCTGAAGGCACTTCATATCTGGCTCCTCACCTTAAAGGCACAGCACCATTCACCTGAATTAAGTTGCTAATCTTTTATGAAAAAAAGCATCTTGTTTTTATATATAATTTAATTAATGTTAATATTTATATATTTTTTTGATTTTGGATTTGAACCTTGCTGCAATTTTTTGTAAATTGGAACACAAATTAAATTCTCACCACAAGGACAAAACAAAATAATTGAGATACAACGCAATATTCCACCACCCACCCATAACCCCCAACAGCGCAGGCGCAGATAACGTTTTTAAAGTTTAAAAATTTTAAATAAAACCTCACGGAGGGGGGGAGGAGCCAGCGTGGGGGACCAGAGGGGTAGTGGTTTTAAAGTTTGGCGGTGTTAATGAAACTCACGTTGCGGGCGCTGGTCAGCTGGTTGTCCACTTCGCCGGGATCGTCCCTCCGCTTTCTGTTTGACTCTCCCGGACTACATCCCTCCACTGGGACAATTCTGGGCTTTGCTGGGTCTCCGACTCTGGGCTGGGTCGGGTCTCCGACGCTGGGATGCTGCTTGGGGCGGGGCTGCTGCTTGGGGCGGGGCTGCTGCTTGGGGCTGGGCTGCTTCAGGTCCCTCCGAAAGTCCGGTTGGAAACCTCCGCCGGCCATCCTCAGCTCCAGTAAAGACCCGATGGCGCAGGAAGGTGCGGACCGTCCCGGGAAGTGACAGGAGAAGAGACAAATCGCGCGGCGCTGACTGGCAGGAGAGATCGATCTGCGCACGCGCGTTTTGTAAGATTTATAAACCTCACTAACTTTTACGATATTCAACCGATCGGAACGAAACTTGGTGCACACGCTGCACAGGAGAACGGTGAGTGAACTGGGAAAAATCGTAGCGCTATCGCAAACCATTTTTGCGCAAATAGAAAGACTGCCAAACCGGAAGATAACAAGATCAGTTTTAGTTGCGTATAGAAATAATAGAATATAGAATAGATAGATAGTTATTATTAATTATAATTAATATTAAAATCTCCAAAGCAAATTAATATTGTGGGTTATTTGAGGTCAGAACAGGCAGAGATCAGGAGAAAGTCTTGATTGGAAAAAGTAAGGACATTGATTTCTCTAACTTCAAGTAACCTCTGCATTTCCCTCTACTCATCCTACTAGTTCCACTGATCGCATCCTTGTATCCCTTCGTTATCATCTCTTCCCCAGCCAACAATGGACTCCTTGGTCATCTATTGCTGGCCCTGATTTCTTCTGGCCTTTTCCTACCTCCAGTTCACCCCCTCCCCAACTTCTACTTTGTCCGAAGAAGAGTTCCCACCCAAAACATCCGTTTTCTCCAGAGGTTCTGCCTGACCCACTTAGTTACTCCAGCAATTTGTGCCTATCTTCAGAAGAAAGTATAATGCAGGTTCGTCCCTTCTCACCACCTAACTATCCCAGTGCATTTCCAATAGGGAGATTTAAAAATATTTATTTTATGAGGAAAATTGGACTGATTCTCCATGTTATTTATTTATTTTATTTTTTTCTTATTTTCTTTTCTTTTATTAGAAGTTAATACAATACAAAACAATACAGTGGTACCGAATTTTAGGTGCCAACTATGTCATAACGTAATACATTCTATGTACAACCTCTAGTTTTATGTTTTTGAAAAGAAAGTAAGAAAGACAAGAAAAAAAATAGAGAGAAGAAAAAGAGGAAAAATAGATAGTACAAAATAGAAAAACGTGAAGTGTGTATATAAGAAAAGAAAAAGTAGAAAGTCGAAATAGGAGAGAAAGACCCTTAAAAAAGAAAATTTCAAATCTTTATTCGGAGATATAAATCTATCCGCGACCTGACCTGAAATCAGTAATCTTTACGGTGCCGCTGCATCATATGATTCCAAAAGGTCGATGAAAGGGGACCAACTCCTTAAGAATTGGTCATATTTATCTATTAGCCGGAGTCTCATTTCTTCAAGGTGTGCTATGTCCATCATGTTGTTTTTTGAATGGTGATTTGAGAACTTCTTCCAGGCACTTACTTCGTTTCAAACATAATTATTTTGTTCCACATTTCACTATTTATTTCTCCAACACATTTATTTCCATCTTGATTCTCCAATGGTCTCCAGTTTCCTGATATCCGAACCTTTAAGTGTGGCTATTGATTTTATTGCTGTTTCCGATCATGGACTATGGAACTCCCTTGGACGTATTCCAGAGATTATCCGGTCATAAAAAATGGAAGCTTAATGAGTAGCTCCCTAAGGATCCTTGCAAGTGAGAAAGATATATAAGGTATTCCAAAAAAAGATTAGATATTAATGACATACATGGGACATTGGCAGCTTTGCTCTGGGAGGCTGGGGATTAATTTTAGACAGAGAAAAGCAATTCATGACAGTCAATCCTCCTTAGAGGACAGCAAAATATAAAATGTTCAGATATAAAGTATGTAAGAATTTTTTCAACCAAAGCTCTCTAAGGAGCCGAGTGACCCAGTTATGGTGCAACTTTGTATAAATCAATTGTGTTAAACTTAAGAGAGTTGCTGAAGTGATGATGCTTGTGGTTATGCGAGAGGCCAAGAGCAACTCAAGGAGTTGGTCTCACACTACTCTGTGGATTCAGAATAGCAACCTATGACAATGAACACTCCTAGATGTTTTTAGATAATTTGCTAGGACGCTTGGCAACTTAAAGTTTTTAATAGTAGAAACTGATAGTCAAATCATTTTTTTTGAGGGGTGGGGGGCTAATGTTAACAATGGAACTACTCAAACAATTCATCTAGCTTCACCCGAGAGCGGAGCTAACAAATGATGCTACTGATAGACACAAAGTGCTGGTGTAACTCAGCAGGGCAGGCAGCATCTCTGGAGAAAAAGGTTGGGTGATGTTTCGGGTCGGGACCCTTCTTCAGACTGAAGGTAGGGTGTGCGCGGGTGGCGAGAAAAGACCAGTTCCAACCAGGGCAGGGCAGTGCCTGTTAGGTCCATTGTTGCCTATGAAAGATGTGATCTCAAGAGAAACAATGGAGAACTGCAAATTAGAGGAACACCACCTCATATTTTGCTTTGGTAGCTGACAACCCAGTAGTATGGACATTAAATTCTCTAAATTTAAGTAACTTCATCTTACACTCCCCTCCCCCCTTGCCCTTTACCTCCACCCTAGTCATTTTATAATTTCCGCAGTTCTCCACATTGTTTGTCTTGAGATCACACCCCGAGAGATGCTGCCTGACCCGCTGTTACTCCAGCACTTTGTGCCTATCTTTGGTGTAAACCAGTGCTGCAGTTCCTTGTTTCTATAATGTGATAGCACTGGCATCTCCCCAACACATTAAACTGTGATCAGACAGAAAGAAAATGCTATTAATGATCCTATTACAATTAGCAAGTAGGCAGGCAGACAGACAGACAGACAGACAGACAGACAGATAGACAGATAGATAGATAATGAAAGAGATGGTAAACACAGGGAAAATATATGAGTGAGAAATTAATGGCTCAATGAAAATAAAATGATTAGCAGTAATATTTACCGATGCAATTCTATCATTTCTTACAGTAGGGAGATTAAAAAAAAATCTAAGCTTTGAAGCGGGCAAAAGCTTGGGAGTGGTGAAATGTCAGTAGAGCATCAAGGGAATATAGATGAAATGGGCAATCCAGAGGAATTGATAGTTTTTAGACCAAGTATGTCCAATACAGAGGCAACATTTGATTTACATTGAAGATAGACACAAAGTGTTGGATCAGTGGGTCATGTAGCATCTCTGGAAAAAAGGAATAGGTGATGTTTCGGGTCGGGACCCCTCTTCAGACTGAGAGTCAGGGGAGTGGGACGCTGGAGTTATGAAAATGTACAGATCAAATCAGAGTCGACAATGATGACCATGGGAATGTGGAGCCCACAATGGTCAAATGTTGGCTGTGGAAGAGGTGATAACGAAAGGATGCGAACAGTGAAACCATGAGGACAACTATGGTAGGGGAGGATTGGAGAGAGTGGGAATGCAAGGGTTACTTGTAATTAGAGAAATCAATATTCATACCGCTGGATTGCAAGCTGCCCAAATAAAACATATCTCTATTTTCAATTATGTGATCAGCGCACAAGGAGTTAAAAGCAGATTAAGCAAAGCAGTGAATGCTTGCACCCGCTCACAAATAGCTTTTATGATAATTGCATGAGGAGAAAGATTGTTCTGGAACAGATAGAAATGCATTCATTCTATTTTGTTCTTTTCAGCTTTGGTATGTTTATTCCCTCTTCCTTGATGAGATAATGGCTGCCCTGATTGTCATCTCCACTCCACATGGCTGTCCAACTGTTGTAACACCTCTCTTCCTCTTTATATCTACCTCTGCTTCAAATATAATCCAATGGCTCTTTTTCCATCACACTCTGAGGAAAAGATTCCTGAGAAAACAAAAGGCTCATCTCTGTCTAAAAAGGGAAATACTTATTTTCAATAAAAGGCACCACAGTGTTGCAGCAGTAGAGTTGCTGCCTTACAGTGCCATAAACTATGGTTTGATCGCGACTACGGGTGCTGCCTGTATGGAGTTTGTACGTTCTCCCTGTGACTGCGTGGGTTTTCCCCAGGTGCTCCGGTTTGCTCCTACACTCCAAAGACGTACAGATTTGTAGGTTAATTGGCTTTAGTAAAATCCTAAATGTTCTCTGGTGTGTAGGATAGTGCTAGAGTACGGGATGATCACCAGTTGGCGCGGACTTGATTGGTCTAAGGGCCTATTTTTATACTGTATCTCTAAAGTAGCCAGGTGGGCTGAAGAATGGTGATGGAATTTAATACAGAGAAATGTGAGGTGTTGCATTTTGGGATGTCTAACAAGGGCAGGACCTACACAGTGAATGGTAGGCCTCTGGGGAGTGTTGAAGAGCAGAGGGATCTTGGAGTGCAGGTGCATGGTTCCTTGAAGGTCGAGTCGTAGGTAGATAAGTCAAGTCAAGTCCAGTCCAGTCAGGTTTTATTCAACACTTGCACATAAAGTGCAGTGAAATGAATTTGCCAGCAGCGGTACAATAAAAAAAGAACACACATTACACAATATAAATTTAACACAAACATCCACCACAGCATTCATCACTGTGATGGAAGGCACAAAATTTGGTTATCCTCCTCCATTTACCCCCGTGGTCGGGACCACAATCCTCCGCAGTCGCTGCTGCTGGCGTCCAGATGTGCAGACAAAGAAAGTCCAGGTAAGTCCTGAATCGGTGCCTCCCCACAGGAGACCGCAGCTTCAAGATGGTGTAGGCCGCAGGCCGGAGGTCGAAGATCTAAAGTCCCCACCGCGCCGCAGCCAGAAGCACCGCAGACCGCAGGGCCAGCGGTCAAAGCTTTTCTTCAGGGATTCCCGGTGAGGGATCCCGCTCCAGATGGTAAGTCCCCGCCGCGCCAGCTGGAAGCACCGCAGTCCGCGGCTTCTAGATGGTGTCGGCCACGGGCCGGCGGTCAAAGCTCTTCTCCAGGGATTCCCGGCGAGGGATCCCGCTCCGGATGGTAAGTCCCCACCGTGTCCGCGGTTAGAAGTAGGCCGCGGGCCGGCGGTCGGAGCTCTTCTCCTCCGGGGTCCCCGACAAGGGATCCCAGGCTCCAGACGTCGCGCCAGCTGGAGCTCCGCAGATCGCGGCTTCAGGGTGCCGCGGGCCAGCGAACGGAGCGCTCCTCTCCAGTAACCCCTGGCGAGGGTTCGCCCACTGCATGATGAAAGAGTCCTTGCTGCGCCCAGGTGCGTCTCCGGGAAATGCTGCACCGATCCTCTGGTTTAGGCCACGAGGGAGGCGACAATGAAAAAGTCGCCTCTCCGTGGAGGAGGCGACCAAAGTGGTTTCCCCCTTACCCCCCCCCCCCCCCCCCCACCACACAAGACACACAGAGAAACATTAAAAACACACATTGAGACACTAAAAAAACTAGAAAAAACGAACACGCTGCTGGCAGGGCAGCCGACTCGCAGCGCCTCCACCAACACCGATAAGGTGATCCACATTGGCCTTCCTTAGTCAGAGTACTGAGTATAGAAGTTGGGAGATCATGTTGCAGTTGTCTAAGACGTTGGTGAGACCACATTTAGAGTATTGTGTTCAGTTCTGGGCACAACGTTATAGGAAAGATATTGTCAAGTTTGAAAGGGTTCAGAGAAGATTTATGCGGATGTTGCCAGGACTAGAGAGACAGAGCTATAGGGATAGGTTGAGTAGGCTGGGTCTCTATTCTTTGGAGCGCAAGAGGATGAGGGGTGATCTTATAGAGGTGTATAAAATCATGAGAGGAATAGATTGAGTAGATGCACAGAATCTCTTGCCCAGAGTAGGGGAATCGAGGACCAGAGGACATATGTTCAAGGTGAAGGGGAAAAGATTTAATAGGAATCTGAGGGGAAACTTTTTCACACAAAGGGTTGTGGATATGTGGAACAAGCTGCTAGAGGAGGTAGTTGAGGCTGGGACTATCCCAACGTTTAAGAAATAGTTAGACAGGTACATGGATATGACAAGTTTGGAGAGATATGGACCAAGCGCAGGCAGGTGGAACTAGTGAAGCTGGGACATTGTTGGCCGGTGTGGGCAAGTTGGGCTGAAGAGCCTGATTCCACACTGTATCACTCTATGACTCTATGAATCTAATATGCAAACACGCACCAAGAACAGATTTGAAACAGGGTTATCGGAGCTGTGATGCAGCAGTGCTACCTGCTGTGCCACTCAATCTAATATTTTGGTCATTCCAGTAAATCGTCTTTGAACTGCTTTCACTGCCGTATTCATGGACATCTTTAACTTGTCCCTACTTCATTCAGAGATCCCCACCTGCTTTAAGAAGACCACTTTCACCCTGGTGCCAAAGAAGAGCAAGGTAGTGGACAATAATGATCTCACCATCCAGTGACTCTGACATCCACCATCATGAAGTGCTTTGAGAAGCTGGTCATGGTATGCATTAAGTCTAGCCTCCCAGACAGCCGTGATCCAGTGCAGTCTACTTACCGTCACAAAAGGTCCAATGTTTGTGGTGAACATGATGCCATCAAGCATTCCTGGAGAACATGGATAGATGATGTTTCAGGTCAGGAAGAAGGATCCCAACCTGAGATGCCACCTACTATGTTCTCCAGGGATGCTGCCTGACCCACTGAGTTACTGCAACATTTTGTGTCTTTTCTTTCTAAACCAGCATTCACAGTTCTTTGTTAGTACAGGTGCTATATAAATAGACGTTTTTCCTTTTTGATAGTTCAGGGATTTATATAAATGTATAATGGTTTGTGAACTTATATCCGTGTTGTATCCCTTGAACGACTGCAAACTATGAAACGCGATTTCTCTAATTTCGAGCAATTCCTACATTCCCTCCCCTTCCTCCTTCCCACACCCTAGTCGTCCTAACAGTTCTACTGTTCGCATCCTTGTATCCCTCTTTGTCACACCTTCCCCAGCCAACAATGGACCATTATGGTCTCCACCGTTACTGAGATCTGTTGCCGGCCTGATTTACAAGATTATAAGGCCAGAAGTGATAGGAGAAGAATTAGGCCATTCGCCCCATCAAGTCTACTCCACCATTCAATCATGATTGATCTATCTCTCCCTCACAATCCCATTCCCCGCCTTCTCCCCAGGACCTCTGACACCCGTAGTAATCAAGAAGGTGGTTTGTTCTGGCCTTTTCTTGCCTGCAGTTTATTTAACCCTCCCTCCCTCCCCATCTTTTTACTTTCAGTTTTGAAGAAGGGTTGCTACCCGAAAAGTCACCTTTTTCCTCCAGAGATGCTGCCTGACCCGCTGAGTTACTCCAGCATTTTGGGTCTATCTTTGGTGCAAACCTCTTTAGATCGCAATTACATTCTCAGCTCAGAAATATGGATAAGTTTAAATAGATCAAGAACATCTAACAGACATTATGCCTGAAGCCGCTGAACAAAGTGGAGTACAGTCTCACCCTTACAACCTGTGAAATCCAATATTCCATTTACATTTCCATCTATCGAGGATTGGCTCAAGTATGAATTGTTGAACACGGATTTTAGAAAGGAGTTAGCAACGTAATATAGATGACAGGAAATGACAGGGCAAGGAATAGGACAGAGTTAAGTTACAACACGGCGATGTTTTGGAGAACAATTGGAATACCGTCATGGCAACGCAAGGTCCCAGTTGGTCCACTGAGATCTGTGGAGAAGTGGCTTTCGTGACCTAGCAAAGTTCAAAGGTCATATGCTATTCCTTGGCTGATGGTAGTTACAGGAATGCATTAGGTGACAGATGATCTTTAAGCAAATATGAAGCTGTCAGTAATTGCACACTGTAGGCTCAAAGATCAAATGAATTAGTAGCAGAAAAGCTGCAATTAGATTACCTTTCAATTGAGATTAAACTTTTGGGAATCCCCGCATTAGCTGAATTACTAAACACATATAAGATTCTCAAGTGCACTGTTAGACTACAAATCTATCCGTAGCCCCGAGCTGTGAACTTTAGTTTCTGTTCTGGCATATTTACAGATCCAAAATCCCCATGATTACAGTCTAAACAAAGTCAGCAAGAACATAATTATGAATTGTTTACCTTCAAAATAAAAAGAAAACATTGACAGTCTTCAGGGCATGGAGAAAATGCTGTCCGTGCAGATATGTTCCACTGTTTTCTATTTTCATTCATATCAAATAAACACTTTTTTTACTTTGATTTCATCTATTTTATGGTTTTATGAAAAAACTGGTACTTTGCAAGACGTATTTTGAAGGCTGCAGTTTGCCTTGTATGATACAGGCCAATTCCATCAAACAATATTTAAATAATTTGAAGCAATCACATTTTATCCTATCACATCTTTTTAAACATGCTTTAAAAGCATTTACAATAAAGTTTAAAATCCGCAATAGACAGTGCTATTTTATTGTGTAGGAAGGAACTGCAGATGCTGGTTTACACTGTAAGCACTAAAGGGGCTGTCCCACGGGCGACCTAATCCGCGAGTTAAGAAGGGTGTCTTCGACCTTCAAGCTCGAGGGCACTTGCCTGGAAAGCCTCGAGCTGGATCGACCGTCCGCGTTGAAATCGCAAGCTGGATCGACCGACCTCTCACACACACACACCGCAAAGGCGGGGGCCAGGGAAAGCGGGGGCGCGCTGGCTGAAATTCACACCAGCGGTGAAGAAGGTAAACGGCTGCCACAGAGTAAGGTAAGTCCTTTAGAGAGCGGGAAGGGGAGGGGGAGAGAAGGCGAGAGAAGGGGGGGGGGGGGGGGGGGGGGGGAGCAAGGGTGGGAGAAGGAGTGGAGACACTTTTAAGAAGTATAATAAAGTTTAGCGGGCATTTTACCTACCGGTAGGTTTTCCTTGGTCCTGAAAACTCCAATGAGCCAATCAAAATGCCCGGTCAGCGAAGGAGATTGCCTACAGCTGCTCTCGACTGTCTGTAACTAAATAGCGACCCCACTCCACTGCACTACGAGTCAAAAAGAACCATGCCGACCAAATTTTACTTACAGAAAAATTTTCAACATGCTGAACAATTTTCCCCGACCTAGCTGAGGCCACGAATATTCGGGAACTTCCCTCGAGCATGAAGGAGAGTTCCAGCGACCTCATAGGACCTCGACCATGCTGCGAGTTTGAAGGTGGAAGACACTCTTCTAAACTCGCAGATTAGGTCGCCCAAGAGGGACAGCCCCTTTACTCAGCGGGTCAGGCAGCATCTCTAGAGAAAAGGAATAGGTGACGTTTTGGATCGAGACCTTTAGACTGAGCTGGAGAAAAGGAATAGGTGATATGTCAGGTCGAGGCCCCTCTTCAGACTGAATTGCTATTTTATACTTTGCTTTAAATATCCTCAACCTTAATGTAACTACTTGGCTTTGCATTCACTTTTCAAAACTGTTTCAATCCATTCTAACAGAACTAAAATCTGCTTGACTTGCTTACATGTTCACACAACAGGCTCAGGAGACTGCAGATGCTGGAATCTGTTGCAAGATTGGGCAGTCGCGGTGGCGCAACGGTAGAGTTGCTGCCTTACAGCAAATGCAGAGCTGGAGACCCGGGTTCGATCCCGACCACGGGTGCTGTCTGCACGTTCTCCCCGTGACCGTGACTTGTGTGGGTTTTCTCCGAGATCTTCGGTTCCCCCCCACATAAGGCCAGTTTCCGCGCTGTATCTCTAAAAACAAATAATAAAAATAAAGCCCAGTAAAGTCTGATTAAAGTTAGTCAGAGGGTCTCCAATGAGGTAGATGGTTGGTCAAATTATGAAAATCAATTTGTAAATTGACAGATAACAGCTGGGGAGGGAAGGGTAGATATTGTGACAGAGGCTGGAAAGTAATAAGTGATCAGGTATACTTGCTTTCATAGATCGGAGGATATTAAGTATAAGAGTCAGTAAAGGGCCTGTCCCACTGTGGCGACCTAATTGGCGAGTTTGCCCTTGACTAATACTCGCAGCAAGGTCGACACGAGATCCTAGAAGATCTTTGTAACTCCTTCATGCTCGAGAGTAGTCCCCGCGTACTCGAGACCTCAGCTAGGTTGCGGCGTATTTTTCAACATGCTGAAAAATGCCCGCGAGTAAAAAAAGATCGCCATGGAAAAAAATCGATATTTGTTTACATATGTTTAGTCGAGGTAGGTTGTAGTAGGTCGTAATGCTATCGTAGGTAGTCGAAGGCAATCAAAGGTAGTCAAAGGTAAAGCTCGTTGAGGAAAAAAAAGGTAAGTAAACCGACCGGTAATGTTAAATGCCCGCTAAACTTTATTAAAAGTTGTCTGGCTTCTTAAAAGTGTCTCCACTCCTTCTCCCCCCCATCCCCCTCCGCGCTCTCTAAAGAACTTACCGTAACTGTGCCAGCCATCTTTTACCTTCCTGTTCATCGCGGGTGTGAATTTCAGACAGCGCTCCCCCGCTTTCCCACACACGAGGGACAATTTATAATGTTTATCAAAGCCAATTAACCTACAAACCTGGATGTCTTTGGAATGTGGGAAGAAACCAGAGCACCCGGAGAAAACCCACATGGTCACGGGGTAAACATACGAACTCCATTCAGGCAGCACCCATAGTCAGGATCAAACCCGAGTCTCTGGGGCTTTAAGGCAACTCTACCGCTGTGCCATATGCCACCTCTGTAATGATAGGTGTTGCACTTCCTATGATTGCAGAGAAAATTGCCCGGAGAGGGGGAAGCACGGGTGGGGAGGGATGAGTAAACCATGGAGTCAGAAGGAGCGAGAGGTTCGTGACTCCCTAGTTCACTCACCCCTCCCTTTCGCCACGTACTTTCTCCTGAAATTGTAGGAGTCATTTAGGTCATTTAGTTTAGAGATGTTATCAGGCAAACAGTACCATCCTATCAACAACTAGAGAGCCGTCCTACATTAACACCTACCTCATTGGAGACCTTTGGACTATCATCTTGCACTAAATGTTATTCCCTTTATCCTGCATCTGTACACTGTGCATGGCTTGATTGCAATTTTGTATAGTTTTTCCGCTGACTAGATAGCACGCAACAAAATAACGTTTCACAGTACCTCAGTACACGTGACAATAAACTAAACTAAACATTCTGTCCACGGCTTCCCCCATTGAGAGGGTGAAGTCAAACGCAAACTAGAGGAACAGCTTCTCATATTCTGCTTATGCCATCTTCTACCTAACGCCATGAACATTGAATTATCTAATTTCAGGGAACCTCCACCCTCTTCAAACCTTCCTCTCTTTTCCTATTGACCATGTCCTCTCACATACACTCCCTTTCTCTCCTTACTCGCCCCCCAGGCCTCCGTTTCTATTACTACCTCCTCCACTCACTACGCCTAATAGATTATAATGCTGAGGCTCTATAAGGCGCTGGTCAGACCACATTTGGAATATTGTGAATGGTTTTGGGCCCCGTATCTGAGGAAGGATGGGCTGATGTGGGAGAGGGTTCCAGAGGATGGAGCCAGTGATGAGTGAGGAGCAGGGCCAGTCGGCGAGGGAACCGGGGTCTGGCCTTGAGATCTGCTGCGGGAGGCGCTCCCAGGGCATAAAGGTGGACGGGCAAGGAGAGGGATGACATGTCCAAGGAAGGTGATGGCTGGAGGCCTGATTTAGCCTGGGGCTTGCCAAGATTGGGCACTGCTCATAAGAACTAGAATGCGGAAAGCACCATGAAAACAGTATCAAAATATGGAGCCACATGCATGTGGGCTGAGTAGACTATTTTTGTACACTTATGCCCCTGTCCCACTTAGGAAATCTGAATGGAAACCTCAGGAGACTTTGCGCCCGACCCAAGGTTTCCGTGCGGTTCCCGGAGGTTGCAGGTGGTTGCCGGAGGTTGCAGGTAGTGGAAGCAGGTAGGGAGACTGACAAAAACCTCCGGGAACCGCACGGAAACCTTTGGTGGGGCGCAAAGTCTCCCGAGGTTTCCGTTCAGGTTTCCTAAGTGGGGCAGGGGCATTACTGATCAGGGATATGCTTGGGTACAGGAATATTGTACTAGACTGTATGTAAGAAAATAACTTCACTGTGCATTTGTACATGTGACAATAAAGCCCACCATTGGCCCATTGAGTAGGTTTACAAGAATGATCCCTGGGATCTTTGAGTTAAGCTATAAGAAGCATTTGACGACTCTGGGCCTCCACTCGCAAGAGTTTAGAAAGACGAGGAGGGACATTGAAACTTACAAATAGGGAAATGCCAGGATGAGCGGCCACAGCCTCAGAAGAAAAGGACGTACCTTTGGGAAGGAGATATAGAGGTACTTATTTAGTCAAAGGGTGGTGATTCTGTGGAATTCATTGCCACAGACAGCTGTGGAGGTCAAGATATTGTTTTTTTTTTAAATGAAGATTGATCATATTCTTGATTGGTCAAGATATTGGTTTTTTTTAAATGAAGATTGATCATATTCTTGATTGGTGGGGGTGACAAAGGTTATGGGGAGAAGGCAGGAGAATGGGGTTGAGATGGAAAAATATATCAGCCATGATTGAATGGCGGAGCAGACTTGATGGGCCGAATGGCCTAATTCTGCCCCTGTCTTATGAACTTTTTCCTACCCCTCCTACTGCTCATCCATGTTCTCTCTGTTTCCCCCGCCTGCTCCAACCTCTCATTCAGGTCCATTCTTCACCTTCCTTTCCTATCAGATTCCAGAATCTGCAGCCTTTTATTCTGCATTCATCATCTCCCAGTCTCTGTCGCTATCTCCATCCTTCCTTCCCCCACCTGACCGTTATGTGTTAATCAACCCCTCCTCACCTGTATCTACATATCACTTGGAGAAAAAAGAAATTGCAGATGCTGGAAAAAAAGACCCAAAGTGCAGGAGGAAACATCACCTATCCATGTCCTGAAACATCACCTATCCATGCTTTCTGGGAATGCTGCCTGACCCGCTGAGTTACATTTGTGTTTTTTTCAACATATAGCTTGTTAGCTCTCGGCCCTCCCCCTTCCCCATCTCTTTATACAGGCTATTTCCCCTCTAATCTTTCATTCTTGGTGAAGGGCCTTGGCCTGAAACGTCTGTCCATTTCCCTCCACAGATGCTGCCTGACCTGCTGAGTTCTTCTGGGTGCCTTTTTTTTTTTGCATGTTGTTATTCCAGTTGTCTACACTGGGTGGCAGCAACATCCATTGAATGAAAAAGCCTCTGATCACTGATCATAAACCTGTTTTGATTTTAGTGTCTTGGGAGAAAGATAACACATCATCTTTCTAAATATAGACATAGATGCTGTAGGTTGTTTCTTTCATATACAATTCTGAGGCTGAGATAAGCAACTGGATAGGAGCAACTAAAAAAAAAATCTTTCTAAATGAACACAAATAGAGATATTATTTTTTTCCCAAAGGAAAAATTGTGTTGTACAAACAGTGGAATCTTTGCCGGGGAAAATAAACCAATTTGCTCTCGGCTCTTTAGGAGAGCAATTCCTCTCCCCTCAAACAGTTGAGACTCAAAAGAAACCTGACAGAATATCAATTTTAATAATCATAATTGTTGCCAGGTGTATAAATGTCATGGTTGCCTTATTTAGCAAATAACTTTAATTATTTATAGCCAACCACAATAGCTTTTGTTCTAATTTTTGCACTTCTATATTATAAACTATTCTTGATAATGTTCAATTGTTTCCTGCAGTTAAGAAGAACTAAATTATCCAATTAAGTGAAATTAGTTACATAAGACAATAAACTAGGAATTTATTAATAATATATTTTATTGCTTGGAAATGCAAATTCGGCTACTTTGACACCATCTGCATTGGAAACCTAAATCACATTTGTTTCACTGATCGGAAAAAGACCTAAAAATATAGTGCCGTAAATCTCACCAAGGAAGTAATTGTAGTGTAATTAGTTTTTGGCACAAGATGGGTTAATTCTACACTGACATTACTGCCTTAACGTAAATACAGTCTCAATCCAGAGACAAGTCTTTACCCAAGTAAAGCAATGTGTGACTCATGCAAAGAAAATAATCCTCTGGCGACTTTGTTCCTGAGTGAAATAGTATTGAACTCTGGATTAATAAAATAAAATGCGGCCTGGCAGTGGCAATGTGGCCTGGCCCAAATTCCATGCAAAGAGAGATGAAAAATGCTGGAGTAACTCGGTGGGTCAGTTGGAGAACATGGGTAGGCAATGTTTCAGGTCAGGAACCTTCTCAATTAAGTAACTTCTCAATATGTTTCCAATTTGTGCTGATTTTTGCAAAACATAAGAATATAAAAACCTGTGAACTAGAAACTTGATCAGGGCATTAAGCACCACTTATCCGCTCCATTCGTCAGTAAAACCTGGTCAGTAAGAGTCACATTCTTGTACTAACTCCAAAACCTTTTGCACCTTAATACCCAATTATGTAATCAATTACTTAAGAATTCTACAGATTCTGACCACATGGTGTAAAACTTCTGTAGTGGTGAAAAATTGGTCTCTTTGCTAGACTGTGCAGCTCTCTTGGGTCCTCATTCATTCCAACTTTGAACAACAATTTCAGTTTTACATCCAGGAGTCAAATATTTTTTAGAAATTCAGTACAAGCATTGAATTAGTAACAGGCACACAAATCTGAATGCAAATGTAAAGCTTAAAGCTATTAAGACTTTACTAGCACTTCAATATATTTGTCATTGTCAAACTCTAACAAGAAGATTTTCCCATAATTAATTAGTCCTGTCCTCAACTCAGTCCCATCCATCAACAGTTACCCACTTCAAAGCCCTGCTTTCAACTCGAAAACCGAGCCCTCATATTTGGCACATTTGAGGAATTGTGTTGCTTGAATTGCACTGACATATTCCTCTGTTGGTTTACTTCACCATTTGCAAGGGAGCAATCCACGTTGTGTTAGGTGTGGCTTTTGGAATATTGGATTTCACTGAGTGGATGGGCGGGACACAAATGAGGCATTTGCTTTTCAGTCTCGAGCGTGTTGGTTCAGATCCCACTCTAAACATGAGCACAACATCTACGCTGGTGCTGCAGGGCAGGACTGAGGGAGCACTGCAGCTTTGGAAAGTACTGTGTTAGAGATGAGATATGAATTTGGCACCTTGTTAGGTGAATGTACAACAGCCCATGGCACTATTCAATGCTGATCAGGAGAGCTTTCCTGGCCAGTGTGTATACTTCTGCAAATATCTGCTGTTTGTGGAAACCTAATGTGTGGAAAACGACAGCCACCTTTTCTACATTAAGACATAGCATGTAATTGAATAGTAATTTATTGAGTACATTGGGATGACTCAAGTTTGTGATCAATGCGATACCAATGCATCTAAATGCCATAGAAATGTAGCTCTGCATCTAAATGCTGTGCAAATGCAGTTGTGCATGAGGCTAAAATCAAATTATTTTTTTCAAGTCCAATTAACAGGGATCAACAAAGATTTTTGCTTTGTTTCCAGTTTGGTTTGAAAGGACATAAAGTGCTGGAGTAACTCACCAGGTCAAGAAGCGTCACTGGAGAACATGGATAGGCGGTGTTTCGGGTCAGGACTTCTTCAGACCCCAAATCAGACGGTTTCTATGATATTTGTAATTTTTTTGCAAAACGTAAGTTAATATAAAAAGCTCTGGAACACAGGCATGATCAGGCCATTAGGCACCACTTTTATATTCCACTAGTCATTAAGATCAAGGTGGATCTTTTACCTCAGTGTTAAGTTCTTATCCAACATTCTTATCTAACTCCAACACCATTTGCATCTATAAACTCAATATTATTTTCATTCACATTACTGCTTCCATAACATTCGCCAAACATACTGGGGGCATTTTAATAAAACCCCAAAAATAGAGAAGTCATGACAGAGGAGGCAGTCATACCTCCACCCATATACACGGGACTGAGTGGAGCGCGTCTCCAGCTACAAATTCCTCGGGGTACACATCTCGGAGGATTTGTCCTGGTCCCTCAACACCTCCAAGCTGATCAAAAAGGCACAGCAGCGCCTTTACTTCCTGAGGAGGCTCAAGAAAGCCCACCTGTCCCCCCAGATCCTGACCAACTTTTACCGCTGTACCATAGAGAGTATCCTGACCACCTGCTTCACGGTATGGTACAGCAGTTGCACCGTAGCGGACAGGAAGGCACTACAACGGGTGGTGAAAACCGCGCAGCACATCATCGGTGCCCCGCTCCCTGCCATGGATGCCCTCCACAGAAAACGGTGTCTGAGACGGGCTGGGAAGATCATCAAAGACCCCTCACACCCCAACCATGGACTGTTTGCCCTCCTCCCATCAGGGAGGCGGTACAGGAGCCTCTGGTCACGTACTAGTAGGATGAGGAACAGCTTCTACAATAATACAATTACACTGCTGAACTCGGAGTCCCGCCAATAGATTTCTCTGGTCCCTCCGTCCCCATTGTTTAATTATTCTGTATTTTTTGATTATTCTGTATCTTCTCTCTTTCTATTTTTTTTATTTCTTTATGCACAACTACTACAGACTGATGCAAAACTGCATTTCGTTGTACTCATACTTGTATTTGTGCGATGACATTAAAGTTGAATTGAATTGAATTGAATAATGGTTACAAATTATTTTTTTTCACCACATAGATAAATATATACCTTTATGTTTTTAATCCATTGGAAATCTTTCTCCCAACCTTCGTTAACTTCAATTAACTGCAGCACAGCCAATCTCTATGCAGAGTTTATAAATGTAGACTCTGTTCCAATATGTCAGGATAGTCAAATAATGTCCACAGAGAACAGAAAGATAGAAATTGTTGTGCTCTTGTTCAGTCTGCACATTTGCATTTTCCATATCGTACATCATTAGTTTAGTTATGAGATACAGCGTGGAAACAATCCCTTCGGCCCACCGAGTCCATGCCGACCATCGATCGTCTGTTCACACTAGTTCTATGCTGACCCCGTTCCGCGTCCCCTCCCCGCACACTAGGGGCAATTTACAGAGGGCCAATTAACCTACAAACCCACACGTCTTTGAGATGTCGGAGGAAACCGGAGCACCCATAGGAAACCTCGCAGTCACAGGCAGAAGGTACAAAGTCCAACACAGACAGCACCTGAGGTCTGGATCAAACCCATGTCTCCGGTGCTGTGAGGCAGTAGCTCTACCAGTTGCGCCACTGTGCCACCTAAAACCTGCATGGTTTTCATAACTTTAGACTTGAGAGATAAACAGGGAAACAGGCCCTTCAGCCCTCCGAGTCCACGCCGACCAGCAATCACCCCGTACACTAGCACTATCCTACACACTAGGGACAATTTACAATTTTACCTAGGCCAATTAACCTACAAATTTGCACGTCTTTGGGGCGGGGAGGAAATCGGAGTACTCCATACAGACTGCACCTGAGGCCTGGATCAAACCTGTGTCTCTGCCGCTGTGAGACAGCAGCTCTACCAGCTGTGCCACTGGGCAACCAATCTCTGCATGGCTTTCGTGAGTGTATGTCAACCAAAAGAACCTTGACTAAGTAACAGAAACTAGTATATCCCTATGATAAAGTGAAAACACACTTAAATAAAATCATTCTACTCAGTTTATACATATATTCACTCATCCAGACAATATCAAGCTTTCGCTAGTCTGCTATATATGCTGGGAAATTCATAATAAGAGTATGGTGACATTGGACAAGATCCAATAGTTTAGTCAAACTCTGCTGCCAGCTGCTGTTCTTGTTGACCATTACATATTTCCAGTTAAAAGCCACTTAATACCCATTATTTATCTCCAGTCCAAATAACTGGGGATCTTTAGTTTGGATATCCACAGGGACCATTCAGCACAATTATTTAATTTTCTATCATCAAAGGAATAAAACGTTTACCTGGAATAAAATGAAGAACATTTCCAGCAGGGCCATTTCAAAGGCTAATTTTAAGGAAGAAACATAGGTTGATGCCCACAAATGGGAACGGCTGCCTCAGCTCCCTCACCCAGGAGACGTCCCACAGTCCTCTGCTATTGTCCGCCACACTTCGCAATAGTCCCATGGTGCATCATGCTTTCGCAACACGGGGAAAGACCTCCGATTTCTTGTTGATGTGTCAGGGAGGCACGGTGGCGCAGCGATAGAGTTGTTGCCTTCCAGCGCATGCAGCGCCAGAGAGGCGGGTTCGATCCTGGCTAGTTCTAGGATAGGACTAAGGGCAATTTACAGAAGCCAGTTAAACCTACAAACCTGCACGTCGTTGGAATGTGAGAGGAAACCAGAGCACCCGGTGGAAACCCCCGGGTGGAACGTACAAACGTAATTGCTTTCTCTTTCCAAAGATGTTGCTTGACTGGTTGAGTTCTTCCAGCATTTCTGTTTGTGCTTCAGATACCATTTACTGCAGTTTTATTTGATGTCAATTAATAAACTTACATTGCTAAATATCTACTGCAATCATGGCAAGCATGGGCATGATTAAAAGGGGTGAAGAGAACAGATTGCCTGTAATTGCTCGAAAATGCCATAGACAAGCAATCACCACCCAGATTGATCTGTAAGTCCCACTGTACCTAAGGAAACTTTTTTTTTAAATTGTGTGGAAAAAAAAACCCTTACAAGAATGCACACCCACTGAATAAGCAAAGTAAAAAAGATCTGGCTATGTGGCAGCACTAAAGGGCAACCTGAAGATTGTTTTAACCATTTCAAAAGCCATGAAGAATCGTCCAGAATCACTTATGGATTAATCAAGGTAGAAGCAGCAAATTCTTTTCTCCAGAACATATCAATGAACCAGACAGGCTTTTGACAAGTTAGCAGCTTTCATGTGTTGTTGGCTTACAAAATGACTCATTATTGCCTTCAATTGAACATAGCTCTGTGGTGTTGTGTCATAACTTCTGCAATTTCGAACATTTTTAATGATGACAGTGAATGTCAGCTGTTTTCTTATTGTTTTAAAGAACAATCTTATCGGTATTTCACACTCAAAAGAAGAACATCAATAATTCATCTTTATCAGAGATGTCTTCAGTTACCTCAGTATCAGGTTGCCCAACCTGTGCGGTAACTTGTGCAAATTTATTGCACCGCGTATAAAGCTTGTGGAAATGAATCTCATCCCAAACAGGCTCTAAAGCATACTTCATAACACTTTCAAGTCCCAGATCAAAATGACTCACCAGGGAGAAGGAGCTTTAATCGGTAAGTACCTTGCTATTTTATACAAATACTGAATTGAAGGAAAGAACAAAGGTCATTATTTGCAACATGTCTCTATTTATGTGGCGCTGGGCTCAGTGTTTCAGGTATTAATCTCCAATGACACCGTAAATTTATCCAGTAGCTATAAGATGGTCGCACTTCAGGGCTGACCCTGGGCGGGATGATTGCTGCCATGGCTTAACGACCACAGAAAGTGAGCCTGCGTCTGGAGAAGGATCCCGACCCAAAACGTCATCCGTCCATGTTCTCCTGAGATGTTGCCTGGTCTGTTGAGTTACTCCAGCAATTTGTGTATTTATTTCTCTATTTTCCACAGCTACCTGGCAAACACAGTAGGAAGATGTTTAACATTGACAACACTGGCTTCATAGTTGGCACATTCTGTCAAAGCTTCCCGAAGAGGAATGGCCATTGTGACATGGTGTGCAATGCAACAGAACATTCAAGATTACTATTATATTTTATTGGCAGCTGATAAAAGAGCAGAGAGCAAAGGTGTTGCATATTCCAGCATCTGCTATTGAATTTAGTCTATAAACTCAGTCAAGTGAAAATCAAATCAGTTTTTAGAATCTGTGCATAAACTATTATGGTACATGCATTATTTTATTAAAGTTATCATGGACAATATCAGAAAGTCATTTTTACAATACGATTAGTTTTGTTTAATTATTTTATCGTCACGCGTACTGAGCTACAGTGAAAAGCTTTTGTTTCGTGCTAACCAGTCAGCGGAAAGACAATCCATGATGAAGGGAATAATATGAATAGCGATTCAGTGCAAGATAAAGCCAGTAAAGTATGATCAAAATTAGTCTGAGAGACTCCAATGAGGTAGATATTAGTTCAGCACTGCTCTCTAGTAGTGGTAGGATGGTTCAGTTGCCCGATAACAGCTGGAAAGAAACTGTCCCTGCATATGGAGGTGTGTGTTTTCACACTTCTATATCTTTTACCTGATGGGAGAGGGGTGAAGAGGGAGTGGCTAGGGTGCGACTCGTCCTTGATTATGCTGCTGGCATTGCCGAGGCAGTGTAAGGTATAAATAGAGTCAAAGGAAGGGAGGCTGGTTTGCATGATGGTGTGGGCTGCGTCCACAATTCTCTGCAATTATTTGCGTTCCTGGATGTAGCTGTTCCCAAATCAAGCTGTGATGCATCCTGATAAGTTGCTTTCCACGGTGCATTTGTGGAAGTTAGTGAGATTTGTTGCGGACAAGCTGAACTTCCTAAGCCGTCTAAGAAAGTAGAGACGTTGATGTGTTTTCCTGGCCGTTGCCCCAATATGGGTGGCCCAGGAAAAGTTCTTGGTGATATTTACTCCAAGGAATTAGACATTTTCAACCAAATCTACTTCTGCACCACCAATGCAAACTGGGGTATGTGCACTGTTTTGCTTCCTGAAGTCAACCATAAGGGGAAAGTGAGCAAGGTTGAGAGTTGCAGTTGGGAATCAAGACTTAATTTCTGAACCACTCCACTGCCCTGTTTGTAATTCAGCCTCTGTTAATTGTTAGTACAATAATGTTTCAATGAACAATGGTTATAACCTTAAAATGACTTTCTGATTTTGTCCATCGTAACTTTAATACAAGAAAGCGGGTACCATAATAGTTTATGCAGATTCTAAAAACTGATTTGATTTTCACTTGACTGAGTTTATAGACTAAATTCAATAGCAGAGGCTGGAATATGCAACACCTTTTCTCTGTGTGCTTTTATCAGCTGCCAATAAATATAATACTAAACTTGGCAGCCAACAAGAAATCCTTTGCGATTATTTAGACAGCGGTGTTATTCGCAATTCTTTCTTTGGTATCTTGGAACTGCTACGATAAACACAGGTGGGGATTTGCTTTTTGTTTCCTTTTATGAAAAGGGAGGAAATGGATTTACAGTAGCTACTAAACCATCATTCTCCAGCCTGTCAGTCTTCCTCAGTTGGTCAGCCAACAAGCGACATGCAGTATTTCCAGGTCGGGCAAGTCTGCTGCAGGCACCAAAATAAGCAGCGGATTTTTAGAGCCGAGTAAGTCTTCTAGAGATCTTGCCAAATCTAAAAATAACAAAGATAAAAGCATACCTTTTAATAACTAATTACACTCCTTCATGAATTGATGCAAATAATAACCATTTTAAATATTACATAGATAGGGAACATATACAGTTAAAAAAAATCCTGCTCCCTGAAAACACTGATTTCATTAACTTTCAACAGGGTGAGAAAGAACTCAATCGAAGAAGAAAGCTCTTTGTCTCAGCTGCTGCCACGAAAGAAAATATATTCAGTCTGCGAAGCCACGTTGTACTTTGTTAGCGGCATATGGCAAGCTGGGTTTCACAAACCTCACATCAAACATCTGAAGTACCCAAGGACTATCCCTCGGAGTATAAATTCCATACATGGCTTGTGCTGTGAAGAGGGGTCCCAGTGGGATTGGATTCCTGGTATTAGGGTAAGAAGTGATGTCCCAAAAGATGTGCCCTATGGTCAGTGGAGCACTTAACCCATTGACCAGGCCCTATATGATTATTCAGAACTTATTGATGTCTCTTGTTCCCTAGCAGATTGTGGAATATTCACATCTCCTTACTGTCAAAGCATATGGCCACTAATTGGACGCATTAGAAAGACAATAGCTTTGGCTTCATTGATGCCAAACTAAAGACCTACGGTGAATGACCCAAGACTGATTGTTTTTAATGCATGGTTTGCCTTCTAGCGAGTGATCATTAATTAGTTGCTACTTTTCTTTCCTAAGAACTTCGATTAAAAGCACGTAGCCATGGTTCCTCTCCTGAAAATTTGTTTTGAATATCAACAATAAACATAGGACTATAATGCAAAATTATAGCATATAAACTGCATAATTCTGTAAACAGCTAAATCCAACAGCAGAAAAATGACAAGATTGCACTACTTGTAATACAATGATTATTATGTACACAAAGCTATGAGAATGCAGCTTTAATATTAATTGTTTTGTGCTTCTGGCACAAACGGATCATTTATAATGTATGAATCATACAAACGTATTGTCAGGGCATAATTGTTTACTATAGATATTTAAAAGCTGCATATATCCAAGATTCTTATCTTAACAGAAATGTTGACCTTAAGCAAACTTTCATTGTAATAATAAAGACATTTAACAGTGTCCTTGCTGGCTGCCTTCAGATAGGTTTGAAGCATGATTAACATTCATTAGCACAAAACTAATAGTCTCAAGTACCTTGGCTACAATACCAAACAATCCCAACATTAGCTCGCTTCTGGGGTTCCGGGAAGTGGGGGGGGGGTTGATTTTAGTGGCATAACCTGATCAGTTCGTAGTGTCCTCAATTTGCTCATGGCATAACATACTAGTGTGTATGATTCAAATGTGAACTAGTTTTTTTGGAAGGTTTTTGCAGAAGAAATGCAGTTCTCAGGAAAGATGTCCTTGCCTAGAGTAAGTGAGAATGATCCTTACTTTCAAACTGTCCTCGTGAGCAAAAAGGAACTAGAAAGGCCCAAGATAAGGAATGTGAAGTTTGGAATGTCAACTTTATCTGCGTTCCGCATACCTAGAACATTTACTGAAATTTTGATGTTAGAAAAAAAAAAGTGAAGGTGGAATTTAAATACTGAGCCTTTCACGGTCATGAAGTAAAATTTTGTCTGAATTAGACTTTAGAATGTAGAGATGCAGCATGGAAACATGCCCTTCGGCCCACCAAGTCCATACCAACCAGCGATCACCCGTACAGTAGCACTATCCGACACTCTAGGGCCAATTTACTATTTACAGAAGCCAATTGAGCTACAAACCTGTACGTCTTTGGAGAATGGGAGGAAACCAGAGCACCTGGAAAAAACCCATGAGGTCATAGGGAGAATGTACAAACTCTGTACAAACAGCACCCTTAGTCAGGAACGAAGCCAAGTCTTTGACTCTGGAAGGCAGCACCAGCTCTACTGCTGCGCCACTGTACCACCCCTAATTGTGTGGTGTATTACAATAACTTTACATACATGCCGAATGCATTTAGTCCTGGACTCCTGTCTGAGATAGTGCTCTCTCTTTACATTTTTACTGGGGAGATATGTCAAGTTGATCTGAACACCAAGAACAAAGGAAGACTTCAGCTGAATAATAACCTTAGGGTAATGGTATCTGAAATAATTGGATAAATCAGTTGGTAATGCTGCAAAAAAACAGCTCCTCTTTCACATTTGGTGACATGTTCTCTTATTTGTCATTGCACAGCTGGTAGCACTGTATGTTCAGTAAGAAGATACTGCGTGGAAGCCTTCATTTTACTCATCATGTTACTTCTGGCCAGGGGGCACATTTGGAATTTTGCCTTCTACTGTGGATTTGCAAGCTAATTAATTAACTAAAACTAGCAGATTAATACAAATCTTTTGGGGCTTGAATGCTTAAATTATTAAACTTTCAATTATGCACTTGTCTCCATGGGGTATTTAAAAATTATATTATAAATGTAATTAAGTTTTGCTTCTTGGCAGCAATGATTTATGCAGGTTATTTTAAAAAGGTCACTTTTTGTTTTTATTCCATAATGGCTTATAATATATTGTTGGTTATGCCAGTGTTCCATTGCTACAATGATGGGGCCACCCATTTCAGAGACATCGTATCCAGTGGGCGGTGGTTAGAATGTAGAAAATCTGTTAGATGAGGAAAGAGAATATAAATAGCACAAACTTAATGCAGATGAAGTCGGCCCAGTGGAGGTGGCACAGTGACGCAACGGTTGAGTTGCTGCCTTACAGCGCCAGAGACGCGGGTTTGATCCTGACCACGGGTGCTGTCTGTACAGAGTATGTGCATTCTTCCTGTGACCCCGTGGGTTTTCTCCGGGTGCTGTGGCTTCCTCTCACACTCCAAAGATGCACAAGTTTGTAGGTTAATGGGGTCCCGTAAATTGTGAATTGTCCCTAGTGTGTAGGATAGTGCATGTGTACGGGGTGAACACTGGTTGGCATGGACTCCGTGGGCCGAAGGGCCTGTTTCCACGCTGTATCTCTAGAGTCAATGCAGCACTGTGATGCCACAGGAATCAAGAATGTTTAATTGTCACATGCACCAAAACAGAACATTAAAATTCTTACTTGCGGCAGCACAATAGTTTTGTAAGCAAGAGTCAAGAATGTTTAATTGTTATATGTCCCAAAGTGGAACAATGACATTCTTACATGCAGCACAAGCACAACAGGTTTATAAACACAGTACTCAATAGATAAACCAAAAACAAAAAAAATGTTCAATAAATGAAAAGCCCAATATAGTGTAAAATGAAACAAAGCCCACAGTCCCTAGTGCAACCCAGGCAGTTCATAGTTCGGAGTTTAGTTGGAGTTTGTAGTGTTCAATAGCCTGATTAGCACAATAGCATAATAGACAACGTAATAATCAAATAAATAAAGTTCAATAAATGAAAAAGCAATATTATGCAAAACAAAACAAAGCCCACAGTCCCTAGTGCAGGGGTGGGGAATCTTTTCATGTTGGAATGCCACATTAAGTTAGCTGTAATGTAATAAGGCTGCATCCAAGAAACTTCAATTAGATATACTTCACGACATTTATCTTGAAAGTTGTTGAAGAAATCTATTCCTCGTGTTCTACCCGTAAGAGTGCCCAAAGCGAGCAACTCTTCGTGGCAATAAAATAGCCTTCATGACTTACTAATGTTTTAATTGTGGCCGTCAGTCAGGGAGGATTATTTCGGTGAATCTTCTTTTACTCTTTGGTATTTTAAATACGTTCATTTTAAGATTAAAATAAAAATAATAAAAGAGGAACAAAAACATATTAATAAAAATAAAAGGATTTGTTCTACAAAATTTGGATTCATTAAAAAATGCCGCACTTAATGGCCTAGAAGGACATGACTTAAGGCCGCAGGTTCCCCACCCGTGCCCTAGTGCAACCATGCCAGTTCATCGTTCAACATTTAGTTGGCGTTTTGTATGTTCAATAGGCTGATGGTTGTTGAGTAGAAGTTGTTCCTTAACCTGGACAGCATGGTTTTTAGACTCCTATACCTGCTTCCTGAGAAAGTGGCCAGGGTGTTGTGGGTCTTTGATGACACTGGCTGCCTATTTGAAACAGCGCCTCCTATAGCCCCATCATACAAAGCCCCATCAAAATAATGCACAGAGGTCATCTCTATATGTGAGTGATGAAGTGCATGTGCTCTATTAGGTTAGTTGCACAACTTAGCATTGCAATGACTCAAGGAACACCGGATTATCTCTGAGCATAGATGAAGATATTAATTACAGTTAGATAGTCAATTTACTCAGCGACATCCTTATATAGGATTAGAGCCACCATGGAAATTAAGACTGGTGTTCTTTCCTCACAGCCTTGATATAAAAATAATTTCATTGTGCTTAAAAAAATGTGACTGTGCTGCCCAGCATTATTGGTTGAGCTCCTGGATCAACAACTAATCCCCAAAAGGAATGCTCTTTTGAAACTCCAGACTCAGCAAATACAGATGTTGAAATACTGCAAATGACTTCATTTGGTCAAGGTGGGGAAAGAAAAATGATCAGTACATGTCTGAACTTCATAGGCAGCTATAGTTTATTGTTTTAATATGATTTAACCTGACCGAATGACTGATTTCTGGAAATAATGTGAACCAACTGAAAACTGAAATACTATTGACTTTATGTTTAGTGGCCTGACACAATAGAGTGAATCGGGACAATACAGAATGTATGGATCGCCAGCTTCCTTATAAAGAGATAGATTTCCTGTAAATATTAGGGGGGCACAGTGGCACCGTTGCAGCCTTACAGCGCCAGAGACCACGAGGTCAATCTTGACGCTGGGTGCTGTCTGTACGAAATTTGTATGTTCATCTTGGGACAATTTGCAATTTTTGCAAAGCCAATTAACGTACAAACCTGCAGGTCTTTGGAATGTGGAGAGAAATTGGAGCACCCGGAGAAATCCCATATAAACACGGGGACAACGTACAAACTCTGTACAGACGTCACCCGTAGTCAGGATCGAACCCGGGTGCCAAGCACTGTTAAAGAAGCAGCTCTACCACTGCGCCACCATGCCGCCCCGCCTGTGATTCTATCCTTTTCCATGCCATTCCATCATGCACATACACCCTCATGGGAATATCATCTGGAGAAATCGATCAGTTTTGGTGTAGATGAATTCTACTTATTATCAATCTGATACCGAAAAACCTCTTCCGACACTTTGCCATTTGAGGTCTAGGGGGACTTGATAGAGGTCTTTAAAATGATGAGAGGGATAGACAGAGTTGACGTGGATAAGCTTTTCCCACTGAGAGTAGGGAAGATTCAAACAAGAGGACATGACTTGAGAATTAAGGGACAGAAGTTTAGGGGTAACATGAGGGGGAACTTCTTTACTCAGAGAGTGGTAGCTGTGTGGAATGAGCTTCCAGTGAAGGTGGTGGAGGCAGGTTCGATTTTATAATTTAAAAATAAATTGGATAGTTATATGGACGGGAAAGGAATGGAGGGTTATGGGGGAGGGTTATGGTCTGAGTGCAGGTAGATGGGACTAGGGAAGAATACGTATTCGGCACGGACTAGAAGGGCCGAGATGGCCTGTTTCCGTGCTGTATTTGTTATATGGTTATATGGTTACTCTGGATCAGCAGCCAGCTTTCTATTCTGTTATTGTGTATCCCATGCAAAACTCTGCTGGTGTTATCTTCACCCATAACAAACAGGCAGAGAGTCACCGAGAGATATGGCACAGAATCAGGGCTTTGGCTCACTGAGTCGGCAGACTGTCAACTACCCATTTACATTAATCCTACTTTACTCTCCTCAAATTGTCATCAACTCCCCCAAATTCTACCACTGATCCACACACATTAGGACTAATTAACCTACCAACCCGTCTTTGGGAGAACGTGCAAACTCCACCCAGACAGCACCCATGGTCAGGCTTGAACCTGGGTCTCTGGTGCTCTATGTTGCTGCCCACAAAGATATACTTCATATATTCCCATCTCCTTATCAATAATATATATATATATCAATATATATATCAATATATCAGCACCACCGGTGTTGTATGTATGGTGGTCGTATTATTCCTCTGTGATATCCCACATCCCAAAGTCACGCACATTGTTTGGTTAATGGGCCACTGTAAGTTGCCTCTGGTGTACAGCTCAGTGGTAGAATCTGAAGGGGAGTGGATGGGAATGTGGTGAGAAAGTAGATTCGGATAGGTGTGGTGTAATAGAAGGGTTGATGGTCAGCATGGACTCAGTTTACTGAAGGGCTTCTTTCTGGGCTGTGCATTTCCATGGGTTTATCCTTGCTACTTAAATACCCTGCTTGTTCCTGGCCCAACAGGCACAACTTCTTTCACACCCATGACCCGACCAACCCTCATGTCTTGCACCATGGACTTTTGGCCTCTCCACCATTCTATTGGCATAGTGGATAAATGTCACTATTTATTATTTGCTGTGATCACATCAGCAGAGTTTTGCTTGGACTACACAAAAACAGAAAGGAAGACTGGTCTGGAGAGCAATGGATTGAGTTAGGATAGGTTACATGATTTACAGTTAATCCCAACACTTCACCTCTTCTACAAAATTCCTATAAACAGCCTCTTTAACAACCAACTCTTGGTCACTTTTCTAAATATTTCATTATTGGGACAGATGTCCATTTACAAATAATGGCACAAAGCACTGAAGTAACTCAGCGAGTCAGGCAGCATCTCTGAAGAACGTGGACAGGCGACGTTTTGATTCTGAGAAGCAGCAAGGAGGACTTTGCTATGTTAAAGGCACTGCTTACATGAAAGAAGGATATCAATCATGAGATTTTAACATTAGACAAACATGACATGATATTTTTGGCTTCAACTAATCCACTTGCAATGCAGAGTAAGCTCCTGGCTGCCTCAGCTATTGTAAAGGGATTGCAACAAGCAGCTTTACTGGATTTCTCCCTTCTCTTTTCCAAGTCCTTCCCTCTTTTATTATTTCTTATCATCTTAATTTCTTTGCTGTACAAGTGGGCGTGAGACTTCTGACATTTTTTCCTTCCAAAAGACTTCAAAGCCAATAGAGATTTCATTTTGGGTAATTGTCACTTTTGGAATTGCCAATTTTTATCTTAAAGACAGTCAACACCTGTGATTAACTTTACAGGTGGTTTCTTGCATGAAGAGCTGTTTTCTTTCCACAAAGGAAAAATTGAATAATCCTTTGGTCATGCTTTTTGAGGTGATTTAAACATGGATGAAAGATAAATTTAAATCACATTGCTGTTTATGATTCAGTAATATCTATAATAGTCAAACAGATTTCTACTCTCATCATTAACAAAAAATACATTAAAACTCCGGTTTGTGTTAGAAAAAGACAAACATTGTTTGGGCTACAGAGATTAACTGTAGGTAAAATTCAAAAGTCAGTTTTTATTTATTTATGGAAATAAATATTTTGGCATAGAAACAGGCCCTATGGCCCAACTTGCCCATGCAAACCAAGATGCCTCATCTACATTAGTCCTGCCTGCATTTGGCCCATTTGGCCCAAAGACAGTGGAACAGTTGGCCGGGTGGTGTAGCGGTAGAGTTGCTGACTTACAGCGCCAGAGACACGGGTCTGATCCTAACAACGGGTGCTGTCTATACAGAGTTTGTACATTTTCCCTGTGACCGTGTGGAATTTTTCCGGATTCCACAGATTCACAAACCTCTGACTAAAGAAATTTCTCCTCATCTCCTTCCAGAAATTCCTCCTCATCTCTTTCCTCAAAGAAAGTCCTTTAATTCTGAGGCCATGACCTCTAGTCCTAGACTCTCCCACTAGTGGGAACAACCTCTCCTCATCCATTCTATCCAAACCTTTCATTATTCTGTACGTTTCAATGAGGTCCCCCCTCATTCTTCTAAACTCCAGCGAGTATAAGTCCAGTGCCATCAAACATTCATCATATGTTAACATACTAATTCCTGGGATCATTCTTGTAAACCTCCTCTGGACCCTCTCCAGAGCCAGCACATCTTTCCTCAGATATGGTGCCCAAAATTGCTCACAAATTATTCCAAATGCGGCCTGTCCAGCACCATAGAGCTTCAGCATGACCTCACTTTGTTTGTATACAAGCCCTCTAAATAAATGCTGGCATTGGGTTCGCTTTCTGAACAAACAAGAGGAAAGGAAACAGGTGGGAGGTGGAGAGGAGGGCCGGATTGTGAGGAAATAGTTGCACATCCAGATGGAGCAAGGGAGAGGGGAAGGGTTAGTTAATTACCAAAAATCGAAGAATTCTAGAGCAGGACGTCACTGGCACATCTGCCACTGGAAGAGTGGGAAAGAATGCAAAGGAGGTCTATAAGGATGTTGCCAAGACTTGAGGGCCTGAGCTATAGGGAGAGGCTGGGCAGGCTAGGACCTTATTCCTTGGAGCGCAGAAGGATGAGGGGTGATCTTATAGAGGTGGCCAAGGTCAAGAAGATATATAGGGTAAATGCACATAGTCTTTTACCCAGAGTAGACGAATCAACTCAGAGCACAAAGGTTTAAGGTGAGAGGAGAAAGATTGAATAGGAACCTAAGGGGCAATGTTTTCACACAGGGTGGTAGGAATATGGAACCAGCTGTCAGAGGAGGCAGTTGAGGCAGGTACTATAACAATATTTAAAAGACCTGAACAGGTTCATAGTTAGGAAATGTTAAGAGGGAAATGGGCCAAATGCAGGCAGGTGGGATTAATGAAGATGAGGCATCTTGGTTGGCATGGGCAAGTTGGGCCAAAGGGCCTGTCTCTGTGCCGTATGACTTGATGCCCCTTAGCCGATGTTCCCTGAGGAGTCAAACACTGTATGAAAGTTAAGCCATTTGAGGCTTCAATATTTGCACATTCGTTTGCGTAATGCCCCAGTCCCACTTAGGAAACCTGAACGGAAACCTCTGGTGACCTTGCGCCCACCCCCACCCCCCCAATGTTTCCATGAGTCGCCAGAGGTTTTGGTCACTCGCCTGGAAAGCCTCGACCGAAGCGTTAGCTGCATCTACTGACCAAAGATCCTACAGGATCTTTGCTACCGACCGCACAGACACACACATCGCGAAGGTGGGGGCCAGGTACAGCGGGGGAACGTTGTCTGCGCGATGAAGAGGAAGGTAAACCGCTGCCACAGAGCACGCTAAGTCCTTTAGAGAGCGCGGGAGTGAGGGAGAGAAGGGGGGGAGAAGGGGAGAGAGAGAGAAGGAGAGAGAAGGGGAGAGAAGAGAGGACAGAGATGGGGAGAGAGAGAAGGGAGAGAGAAGGGGGGGGGGGGAAGAAAGAGTGGAGACAGTTTTAAGAAGTTTAATAAAGTTAGTGGGCATTTTACCTTCCGGCGGATCTTCTGGGTCCTGAAAACCAAATATCCTATAGGATCTTTGTTGAAAACTCCAATGAGCCAATCAAAATGGCCGGTCTGCGAAGGAGATTGCCTTCGAATGCCTGTAAGTAAATAGCGAGCCCACTCCACTGGCTTCGACAAAACGGCAACCTATTTTTAGTCGAGACTTTCGACCATTAGGGAGAGTGACCAAAACCTCCGGGAACCTCACGGAAACCTTGGGTGGGGCGCAAGGTCACCAGAGGTTTCCGTTCAGGTTTCCTAAGTGGGACCGGGGCATAACTTTTCAATTTCTGAATGGTTAATGTTGGGAGTTGCCAGGAGCTCGGTGAATAGCTGCTTGCACATCTCTGGAAGAATGTGCCTATTTACCGCAAAGATGGAGCTTCGTCAGATTAATTTTTCACCGGTATGGTAGTGTTGCTGCCTTACCGCGCCAGAGACGTGGGTTCGAACCTGATCTGTTTGGAGTTTGTTTGTTCTCCCCGTGACCTGCGTGCTCAGTGTACTCCCACATTCCAAAGGCATACAGGATTGTAGGCTAATTGGCTTGGTAAATTGTCCCTTGTTTGAAATGAAATGAAATAAAATGATTCAATTTATTGTCATTGTCAGTGTACAGTACAGAGACAACGAAATGCATTTTTAGCATCTCCCTTGAAAGGGAGACACAGGGCGTCGCGGTGTGCCCGCGCCTGCCGCCGTACATTCCATTACAGGCAAAGGTGGGTGAAGTGTCTTGCCCAAGGACACAACGACAGTATGCACTCCAAGCGGGATTTGAACCGGCTACCTTCCGGTCACCAGCCGAACTCTTAGCCCATTGTGCTATCTGTCGCCCTGTGTAGGATAGTGCTAGTCTGTGGGGATCGCTGGTCGGCGCGGTCTTGATGGGCCAAAGGGCCTCATTCCGCCCTGTATCTCGAAACTAAACTAAACATTGTGCAGTTTTACATTGCTACCAATCAATACTCTGATTCAAGAACATGGAAGTACATCTCACACATACTCCAGTTTACTGCCAAGGCACCAAGACGGCGGATTGGCCTATTCAGAGAATCAGACATATTTTAACTAACTATAGTTAACAGATATTTGGAAAATTACAATTGCAATGCTTTCAGAGCAATTATTTTTGACCAGAAACATCAAAGATAAACAAGTACAGTAAACATGAAACCACATAAATTAGGAGCACTGCAAATCTGATGTTGTTGAACACTTCAGATTTCAACAGTGTGAAGTGTGAACACCTCACACGCATTCTTTAATTGGAAGAAAGACTTACAGCCTTCCCTCCTTTCACACTTTCTTCACATGTGGTAAACAATACCTCAATATCACGGATCTAATTTCACACATGCAGTAATTAATGACTCCTCGGTTGGACATTAAACTGCACCAGGAAAATGGGAGGGAGCCCACATTTGGCCTGGTGGAAACCAAAGTGGAAATTAATGCTCAATACCTCGATTGTAGTGTAACAAGTCTGGGCTCAACGCTAACCCAAGCCACGCCACAGTACGCCACCAATACTTCTATCTACAGTTGTAAAAATGGTGGCATTCGGTGGCTGCAAGTAGGTGCTCAATGTCATTCTTGAGCTCAGAAAATACAGTGGCAGGACAACACCCAGCTATGAAGGAGGTGCCAAAGAGTGGTGGTGGACACTGCCCGGTCCTTCATAGGAACCAACTTCCCCAATGTCAAAGGGATCTACAGGAGTTATTGCCTCAAAAAGGCATCATCAAGAACCCACACCACCATTGCCACACTCTCATTTCACTCCTGCCATCGTTACAGGGGGTGAATGTTGTGGTTGTTGAAGTTAAGTCATTCCAGCCCCACTGCTGGAAAAGGCACAAAGTGCTGGAGTAACTCAGTGGGTCAGGCAGCATCTCTGGAGATGGATATGTGACATTTCATGTCTGGACCCTGAAAACTCCAGAGCCTAAAAACTGTAATGTCCGGGTTCAGGAACAGCTTCTACTCAACAACCATCAGGCTATTGAACATTACAAACTACAGATTTTGATTGGGCTCCGTATGATGTGCTACAAGATGCGCTGCCTCAAAAGGCTGCCAGCATCATCAGGGACCCAAACATCCTGGGCCATGCTCTAAGTTCACTCCTGCTATCGAGAGGAAGGTACAGAAGCCTGAGAACTGTAATGTCCAGGTTCAGGAACAGCTTCTTCCCAACAACCATCAGGCTACAAGAGTGAACATTATCCTCGGTTCACCAAGAACCCTAGGGAGTAAGATGAAAGGACTTAGTGCAGTCCAAGAACACTCCAAATAAACTCTGAACTACACCGATTTGGGTGCATTAGTTTTGTCTTTTTGCACTATTATCGTTTGTTTTACTGTGTATATGTGTATGCATGTATGTGTGTGTACGTCTATATATAATATGTATATATACACACAAAGTTATATTAAAAAATAAGATAGACATATATACACATTACTTTTTTTGTTTATTATATTGTTTATAGATAATAGACAATAGGTGCTGGAGTACGCCATTTCGCCTTTCGAGCCAGCACCACCATTCAATGTGATCATGGCTGATCATCCCCAATCAGTACCCCATTCCTGCCTTCTCCCCATATTCCCTGACTCCACTATCTTTAAGAGAGTACTGTGTTGACATATACTGTTGTGCTGCTGTAAGTAGGAATTTATTTGTTTGTTTAAAAAAAAATTACTTATTAGAACAATACAGTGGTACCTTTTTACAGGTTCCCAAAATTGTGTTAACATAATACATTCTCTGTACAACTCCTTTTTTTTTTATAAAGAGAGAAATAAGAAAGAAAGAGATAGTAAAGAATAGAGGAAAGTGTGTGTGAATAAAAGGAGGGAAAAAGAGATAGTGAGGAAAATAAATAAGCAAGAGAGGAAAGCAGGAGGGAGATTATCCAATCGCCACAAGGAGATGATTTTTTATATTCTTGATCATCTTTCACCCATACCTGAAACTTTTAATTTTTATGACACTGTTGCACCACATGAATCCAAGAAATCAATAAATGGAGACCAACTCGTTAAGAATTGGTCTTGTTTGTCTATTAGGAGGAGTCTAATTTCTTCCAAGTGTGCTGTGTCCAACATATTACTGATCCATGTTTTAAACATTGGTATAGTAGAATTTTTCCAAAATTTAAGTATGTTTTTTTGCTGTTATTAACCCATAATTAAAGAATGAATTTTGGGGTATGTTTAATTTGTTCCCGTCTCCCATTACTCCAAATATAATAATTTCAGTATTAGGTTCCTTTTTTTTTAATCTTAAATAGATTTGTGAATATATCAAATATATCACACCAAAATGTATGAAGTTTTGTGCATGAAACAAAAGAATGTGTGATATTGGCATTTTGAGAAAGACATTTATCACAGATGGGAGAGATATTTGGGTAGAATTTATTCAACCTAGTTTTTGAATAATATAATCTATGTAAAATTGAAATTTATTTGTTCTGTTTGGGACATATGACAATAAGATTTTTGAATTCTTGAGGTGCTGTGTTTTGGTTGGGAATAAAAGATGACAGAACAGTCATTTAAATCCCATGCTACTGGTGTAAATGGTTTCATCTGCCTTCTTGAACCACTGCAGTGCTCACGTGAAGATGTACCTACATGTAGTTGTGTTGGCAGTCCCAGAGTTTAGTCCTAGTTCTGAAGGACCAGTCAGAATGGTGTGTGACCTTGAGGAAACCTGCAGGGAGTGGTGCTCCCACGGACCTACTATGCTCCTCTTTCTTGGTGGTAGAGCTCTAGGATTTGGTAGGTGTTTGAGGAGCCCAGGAGAGTGCTTGCAATGCATTTTGCACATGATGCACTCGGTTGCCATGACGTACCACTGATGGAGGGAGTGAATGTTAAAGGGCCTGTCCCACGAGCATGCAACTGCATGTTAAAGGGCCTGTCCCACGAGCACGACTAAACTGGAAGCGGGGGCCGCGCGGAGGTCGAGTGATCCCCGTACAGGGCCTGTCCCACCAGCAAGCGACTGCATGCGGCGAGCTCAACCAAACCGGAAGTGGGGGCCGTGCGGAGGTCGAGAGATCCCGTACGAGTTGACGTGAAGTTCGAGCGAAGTCCGCAGGAAGTTCGCGTCAGGCGTACAGCGTCAAGACGCTGCGTACGGCGTCGAGACAGTGCGTACGCCCGTCGTGGCGGTGCGTACGGCCTCAATGCGGCTGCGTGCCGGTAGGCCGTTGCCGAGCGGAATTTTTGAAAAGTGTCAATTTTTCGGAGCCCCGCGCGATGTCGGGACCACCTCCGCACAACTCCTTACGGCTCCGGCGATCGAAGTGGGACCGGCCCCGCAAGGCCGTACGGCTCAAGCGACCACGTTAGGTCTTGTGGGACAGGCCCTTTAGGCTCATTGATGGGGTTCCAATCAATATGGCTGATTTGTCGTCGACAGTGTTGATACCCGAGAGTTATTTGGAAGACGCACAGACCCAGGTATGGAAAGATACAGAATGGAAACAGGCCCTACGGCGCATCGATACAGAATGGAAACAGGCCCTACGGCGCATCGATACAGAATGGAAACAGGCCCTACGGCGCATCGATACAGAATGGAAACAGGCCCTACGGCGCATCGATACAGAATGGAAACAGGCCCTACGGTGCATCGAGTCCATGCCCACCATCGATACTCTGTTCACACAAGTTCTATGCTATCCTACTTTCTCATCCACTTCCCGCACGCTAGGGGAGTCCAATTAATCTACAAATCTGCACGTCTTTGGGATGTGGGAGGAAACCAGAGCACCGGGAGGAAACCCATGTGGTCACAGGGAGAACATGCAAACTCCACACAGACAGCACCCGAGGTCAGGAACGAACCTGGGTTTCTGGCGCTGTGTGGCATCAGCTCTACTACGGTGCTACTGTGTCTCATGTGTAGAGTACTCTACCACCGTCATGACCTGCCTTTTAGATGGTAAAAAGACATTGGTGTTGGAAGGAAACAAGTCCCGATGGGATAAGCAGCTTCTGACGTGCTCCAGTAGGCACAATATTTAATGTGGCTGTTCCTGTTAACTGTCTGATCATTGTTGACGCATAGGGCGTATATGATAGGTTACACATGATAGTAATGCCACTGATGGAGGTTATTGTCTTCCTTTGCTACAGTGTTAACACCCCACGTGGGACACGAGACATGCGGATGGTATTTGGGCCGCACGTTCCTGAGAGATGCTTCTGGTGAAGATGAACCGGTATCAGGATTTGCTGTACTTAGAGAACTGACGATCGAGTATCATTCTTCCAGTGCCCACTTACCTTGGGGTCATACAAAAACTGCCAACACAATTGTAGAGGTTAATTCACTCAGAGGATAAAGGGCAGCATTTCATGAGCAGGTATTCCAGGTCAGAACAAAAGTGAGCTAAGGCCGACACACCGAGTGCACCACGAAGCACTGAACTTCAAGCAGACTCGGCCTTTTGCCTTACGAGGATTTCTGTACGGTCCATATGGTAAATGGAGAAACCCTCAGGCTGTATAGCAGGGTCAGGTGAGACAGGCATGAGGCACGTTTCAGTGAAACAAAGAACACAGCAGTCTCTGATCTCTCTTTGAAACTGCAGCATGGCTCTAAGGTCTTCAAGCTTGTTCTCGAGTGATTGAATGTTAACTGGAAGCATGCTGGGGAGGTAGGTCCAGAATCCCCACCGTTTCAACCATACCAGGAACTCCTCTTATAGCCACTCTTTCTCGTTTTGTTTGTACTCACAGCTGTGCAGGAGCGTCAGCTCCAATAAACATCCACAGCTCCCAGGGTTGCTTTGATTTAGTGATGATTGACAGGAACATTTCAGTGGAAACGAAAGAACTGCAGATGCTGTTTATACCAAAGATAGACACAAAGTGCTGGAGTAACTCAGCGAGTCAGGCAGCAACTCTGAAGAAAATTGAGGGCAGTTATTTTCTAGTTTCATGGGGAATGAGTGCCACACAAGAAAACATTGGGCCTCCTTCCCACCCCCATGGTGTGTTTCTGTCAGAACATTTAACGGGCTGATTGGGTGTGGGTCCCGAGTGGTCACCTATCCTTTTTCACCAGAGATGCTGCCTGACCCGCTGAGTTACTCCGGCACTTTGTGTCTATCTTACGAAAATCTCAGCACTTCCTCAATGCTGGAAAGTATAGATAATATGGAAAAAGGATCATCCAAGGCTGTCTTAAGAGCAGCTTTAAGTGAAACGTCGCCTCTCATTGTTGCCATTTTGTCTAAGAATCAAAGGAGGGCAGAAGATGGAAAGCTGAAATAAAAGCAGGAAATTCACGAACGCTCAGCAGATCAGGCTGCATCGCTGGAGAGAGAAAACAAGTTGATGTTCGAAGTCTGATGTAAGATCATTTTCCTGAAATATTTTAATCTCCAGAGTTGCTGCCTGACTTGTTGAGTTTTTACAGAATGTTTTGTTGAATTCAGTGCGTTTGAACCGCTTTGAAAATAGTTTATTGATTGATAATTAACGCAGTCCCACCACTGACCACCACTATCAGCTGGGTTCAGTGCAGTTCTTGTTGTATTCATAGCTTGATCATTCCATACACCAACCCAGGTTTTAAGTTCATCTGATTTACCCACAATACTCTTTTCTTTCAATTTAACTGGAAGGACATTCCAGTTAAACCCCACTAGTTAAAAGTCATACAGCACGGAAACAGGAACTTTGGTCCAACTGGTCCATGCTGGCCAAGATACCCCATCGAAGCTTGTCCCATTTGCCCATGTTTGGTCCATATCCCACTAAACCTTTCCTATCCATGGACCTGTCCAAATGTCATTTTATCTAAGTTCTATTCACTTTAAAATGCCTCAGGGTGTCCAGATTTCGCACATTTTCAAATTTACATCACAGGCTTTTCTTTCTATGAATAAACAAAAGGCTTCATTTTTCCTGGTAAACGAAAGTAAATAATCTGAATATTAATTTTGAAATATTCATTCAAAACACTCCATTAAATAGATAACTGCAGATAGACACTAAAAGCTGGAGTAACTCAGCTGCACAGGCAGCATCTCTGGAGAGAAGGAATGGGTGATGTTTCAGGTCGAGACCCTTAACGTCACTCATTCCTTCTCTCCAGAGATGCTGCCTGTCCCGCTGAGTTACTCCAGCTTTTTGTGTCTATCTTCGGCTTACACCAGCATTGGCACATTCTTCCTACACAAATAGATAACTGCGGTGTTATTCTTGTATACGATTCCAGAAACCTTTAAACAAATCAGTCAGATAATCAAACAGTCCTACTAAATCTCCACGCGTGACTACATTAATGTCCTAATAACTCCTCACTCTCAGCCTTCCTTGAATGAAAATGTGATTATTAGGCCAAAATTTGCTGAAATGTTGTGAAGGCTGAATTGTTGCTGTTTGGATTAATCGGGAGAGTCCTGAATCGTGAATCGTTTAAAGAAGATATTTTCTTCTTTAAACACATGCTGATAACAACATAGGTTATACAAAAATCGTAAAACCCATAATAGATGAGAATTAAGAAATGGGAAGTAAACAGGCGTAAGATCGAGGAGGAAGGTGATTTAGGGAGAGTGAAGTTAAAATTTAACATTTTGTCGGAAAATATGGTAGAAAGAATGAGAAGCAGAAAGTTACAAAAATAAATAAGGATTTTAAATAAAAGTCCACATTTAAAAAATCTCCAGCAAGTTACTACCTGAAGAATACAGATGCAGCAGTTTTAATTCTACATATCCAGGGAGGGAGGGGGGGGGTTATTGTTAGCCATTTACAATGATGTAGTAATATTAATAATAACTTTCTGTTGTAAGTATAGTTGGCAACCAGCATGCAAATGCAACAACTTTACAAAAACATCCGATATGCAGTTTAAATGAAGTCAAAGGTGGAATGGTGCAAGTGGTACAAAGACTTGCATGAATTTCTAATGTAGAGGATAGTGCTTCTTTGCTACAAAACATTAATCACTTTGCAGAATAATAATGTCTTGTTCCATATAGGTTGAATAAAAGTCAGGATGTCAGGATGCAGCATAAGAGTTTGGTTAGGTCACATTTGGAATATTTTATGCTGTTCTGGTTGCCCCATTACAGATGTGGAGGCTTTGAAAAGAGTGCAGAGGAGGTTTATTAGAATTATGCCTGGATTAGGGGCAAATAGCTACGGGGAGGTTGGATGCATTTGGATTGTTTTCTCTGGAACGCTGTAAGTTGCAGGGAGACCTGATAGAAGAATATAAAATTATGAGAGGCATAGATAGAATTGACGGTCAGAATCTTTTTCACAGAATGGAAAAATCATATTCTAGAGGGCATAGCTTTAATGTGAAAGGGGCAAAGTTTAAAAGAGATGTGCGGGGCAACTTTCTTTACACAGAGTGTGCTGAGTGCCTGGAATGTGCTGCCAGGTGGGTGGTTGAAGCAGATATGATAGAGGATTTAAGAGGCTTTTGGAATGGCATATGGATATGCAGGGAATGGAGGGATATGGAGTATGTGCAAGTGGATAAGAGATGGTCTTGGCAAAATGCTTGGCACGGGCATCGTAGGCCTAAGGGCCTGTTCTTGTGCTGTACTGTTCTATGTTCTATGTATGTTGTTAATCTTGTTGGCAGACTGGCAGAGTTGGCCCCAGTAACTTTAAAACATCAACTCTCTTACATGATTTATTACATCACATCATACTTTGGCTGAAAAAAGGGTCAGCTTCAAGCAACTTAAAAGCAACTTGTTTGTCTTTATGACCATGTCTGACAAAAGTTCAGCAACATTTTTGCTTCAATTGGAGCAACACAAATACGATGAAGAAAAATGCATCCAGAACTATTATATATTAAAACATTTTCATTAAATTTACTACACAATAGGAAGTGTAATACCTGCTTTAACACACCCATGTTACACATGTGCCTCCTATAAATGCAGTCAGAAGCTGTCCTTGATAAGTGCATTTGAGTAGAAAGGCTAGATTAACAACCATGAAGAACATTAAATCTGAACCCTGTATGTGGTGGTGAATCCGTGAAATTCTTTGCCTCGGAAGACTGTGAAGGCCAATTGAATGGATATTTTTAATGCAGAGATAGATAAATTCTTGATTAGTACAGGTGTCAGGGGTTATGGGGAAGAGAATGGGGTTAGGAGGGAGAGATAGATCAGCCATGATTGAATAGTGGAGTTGATGGGCCGAATGGCCTAATTCTGCACCTATCATTTATGACTGTATGTCCTCATGATACCCATTAACCAAGCAGTAATCAGGGCCAAATCAGAAGCGTTACTGATCCATAAACCCCTTTAGAAAATGGTAGTGTAGATTGTTGAGAATGTTTCCTAATTTAAAGGATCACATGCAAAAATCCTGGGGAAATATAAGGAAGAGTCAAATTTTTAGATACAATATACTTAATAAATTATCAGGACAATTTCCAATTTTGAGGGGCTTATTGCATTCTGAATGCTAGCAGAGAGCAAAAATAATCATCTTATTGTGTGATAGGAGCCAAATAATTCTGCAATCTCTAGTTTCCACAATCTCTACAATTTACCTGCAGGCTACGATTTCAAAATGTACTTACAAAAATCTGCAAATCCAATGAGCTGCAGAAATTTAAATTAGCTCCAATTTATAAAGCAATTTGGATGCCATTAATTTCTCAGAGCAAAGAAAAACATGCAAAGATGTTTGAAATGTTTTCTTTGTGGCATTATATTTTAGCTTCACTCAAACCACACTTCTATACAAATCTTTCAGAGTCAGCAAGTTCTGAGTTCAAATCCCACTCTAGGACTGACCACATGATCTTAGTTGTCAATTCACTGTATTGGAGTGCAAAAGGAACAATATATCAACAGAGTTGTGACCTCAAGGTTATCATGGTAATGTTAATAGATCTTCCTGTTTTGTGGTTTCAAGGGATTGCTGAACAGAAAGTTACACTTTCCAGAACAATACTCCTCTCTTTAGACATTAGAGACGCAGCATGGAAACAGGCCCTTCGGCCCACTGAGTACGATCATTTTGTTTCGCAAATTATTGGCATTTCACTTGGTCAGTGAACTGTATAAATTGGGGCTAATTTAAATTTCTGCAGCTCATTGTATTTGCAGTTGTTTGTACGATGGGACACCTTGGTCAGCATGGGCAAGCTGGTCTGAAGGGTCTGGTTTGATATTGTACGACTGACTCTCTATCTGCATAAAATACAAATAAGTTTCAACTAAGTTCATTTTTTTTACTTTAAAAAACTCAAACACAGAAAACGAAAGTATGGTTCAAAATATTTTCAATTTCACTTCCGGTGGTGCCATGGAGCAGTAAGAGGCGCTGCATTTAGCTCCGCTCCCAAAAAAAGCGCTAAAAGCACTAAAAAGCCTGTAAAAGAAAAGGGAACCGATTCAAAAACACTCACTGGGGATGCCTGACATCACGTAAGTGACGTCATCAGAAATCGCCGCAAACTAAATGCCAAAACGGTATTTATCTAAACAACCCCTGACAAGATCTTTAACCAGACTCCGGCTCGCTCAAGAGTTGGTGAAAACACCTCAGACAACTCCAGAAAGATCTGAAGGACTAAGATTTAATACTGATATGGAAGCAAAAGTAAAAGAACAAGAACAATCTCTAAGAGAAGCTGTGCCAAAGGACTTTGCTGATATGTTGCATAAAGAGATTTCCCTGCTGTCTTCTCAGATGGGAAAGTTAGAAACAAGATTGGATGTCGGGAATAAGGATATTGTCTTTAAAATTGGTACGCTACAGGACCGTATTGAAGAAGTAGATACCGATCTAAGAGAAGAAATTGAACGGGTCGAAGAAGATTGCAATAAAAAGCTGGAGTCCGTTCTCACTACTTCTACAGAACAAAACAATGCTATTAAAGATCTGGAAACTGTGACTAACGATATGTCTGAAGCGATGAAGAGAATATAAGAAGATCTAGGCCAAGTCTCTGGGCAACTGGCTAGAATGACCGACAAATGCCTCGATCTTGAAGCTCGGTCCAGAAGGCAGAACTTAAGGATAGTTGGAGTGAAAAGGGAAGGAAACTGGAATAGACCCTCGGGATTTCACTGCCAACCTACTTCAACAAGTATTCAAGTTGTCTGAAAAAACGAAAGTAGATGTTGCACACCGAGTTCAGAGAGCATACTCGAGCGCAGGAGCCCTACCAAGACAGATTATCCTGAAACTTCATGACATAGCAGTTCTTGAAGACATTATGAAGAAAATAACATTTGGAAAAAATCTGATGTTCGAAGGAGAATGTAAGATTCTTCAGAGACTATCCAGCAGAAGTGGCGAAGAAACGTGCCCTCTTTACAAAGACCCGGCTGATTCTTAAAGGAATTCCAAACCTAAGATATGGTATAATATATCCTGCTAAACTGAGGGTCACATATAATGACGGAGCGTTTCTTTACTGATCCAGAAGAAGCATTTAAATACACGCAAGACCTAAAAAAGGACATTAAAGGATAAGTAAAATGTCACTGCTTTGCTGATGTACCTTTTATATATATTTATAGGGGGTAAACTGAGAGAATATGCCTTTTTAAATAAAAATAAGTACAAATGTTGCAGATAAGATGGCCGACCAATTCGCATGCGCTTATGTCTAGACATCTTATCAGGTTTGGAATGCAACATGTCCTCCTCAAAGACAAAATCTTTTCGAATGAAAGATTTAATAAAATGGAACTACGCAGTATAGAAAACAAATTAAATGGAGTGGAATGTAATTATCCACTAACAAATAGATATAAACAATTTTATACTAACACATAAGTAATTGGACTAACTCATGTATCTTAATCTAAAATACAATAAATCACATAAACGACATCTATGTAAACCCAAAGAAACGGGCGGATTGGCGTTCCCCAATTTCTTATACTACTATTGGGCAGCGAATATTAAAAATGTAATTTGCTGGTTGGATAACGCATGATAACAGGTAGACTGGTTAGTAATGGAGAGAGAAGATTGCTTGCCTTTTAATAAAGGCGCGATCCTTCTCTCCCCAATAAAGTTGAAGAACACAATATATGAGAAAAATCCAATTATTCACAGCACTTTACGAATTTGGAGACAAGTAAAATCTACTTTTAAACTAAGAAATCTATCTCTTCTTTCACTAATAACCCGTCGTTCAAGCCATCTATTATAGATAAAACGTTTGTTTATTGGGAAAGACTAGGAATTAAAAAGGTTGGAGATTTGTACGAGATGGGAAAACTCCTATCATTCAAGAAATTACAGTCGAAATACAATCTGAAAGGTAATCAATATTTTAGATATCTTCAAATTCGAGATTATTTGAAAACATATACCCACGATTATCAAACTCTGCTGCCAGATATATTAGACGAAGGTATCAATAGAAACTCTGACAGAAACAATCTAATATCATACGTACAATATCCTTCTTAATATAGAAATCCCATCGTCAGACGTAATTAGAAGAGAATGGGAAGAGGAATTAGGCCTAAAAATCTCCAAAGACTGATGGGAAAAATATCTTTTATATATACATAATTGTTCGATTAATGTTAGACACACTTTAATCCAATTCAAAATACTCCACAGACTACTACTCAAAAACTAAACTGAATAAGATTTTTTCAAATGTATCTCCTATTTGCGACAAATGACTCTCTCAAGAAGCAACTATAACACACTCCTTTGCCTCTTGCATAAAACTCCATAACTTTTGGAAAGAAATGTTTGAAATGTTCTCAAAATTATTAAAAACAAAACTGGACCCCCATATAGAACTGATTATTTTCGGAACAGCAGGAGCCTGCCCTGAGCTATCAATATTTCAAAGACATTTCCTTAATTATGGCCTGATAATGGCGAAAAAACATATATTTAAATTTTGGAAAAATACATCTCCCCCAACTCTTAAAATGTGGATTAAAAAACATGTCTGAGACGCTACATCTTGAAGATATGAGACTTGTTTTAGCAGGAAAATCAGAGCAATTTTCAAAGATATGGTCTCCTTTCATTGATTCATTACAAGGATAGTATGGTGCAACACAACTTCGGAATTAAACCGAATTACGGACTGGGTGATGGGTGTGGTGAGAAATGAAGCAGGTATATCAACACTTTTTTTTTTTCCTTTTTTTCGTTTTTGTCTTTTTTTTTTTTTTTTTAAGTTTTAACTTACTCACTCTTTGATTACACTCATTTGGTAAGTTAGGGGTTCTATTCTTACACATTCACTTTCTTTTTCACTTTCTTTCTTTCTTGCTCTTTCTCTCTTTTTTAATTTCATCTTTGTTAAAATTAAAATGGAAGCTGTACAATAAATGTATTATGTCATATGCCGCGGTCTATACTTTTGTACACTGCTTCGAATAAAACTATAAATTAAAAAAATATATATATATTTTCAATTTGTGTTAGTTTTTAGTTTTACTGTTAGAGAGATGCAGCGTGGAAACAGGCCCTTCGGCCCACCGAATCCACTATGACCAACAATCACCCCATGGACTAGGTCTATTCTACACACAAGGGACAATTTACAGAAGTCCATTAACCTGTAAACTCTGTAAAGACAGCACTCGAAGTCAGGATCGAACCTGATTCTCTGACGTTGTGAGGCAGCAACTCTACTGCTGCGTCATTTTAAACTACTAATTTTCTCCCACATGCTTAACTCATCTGCTGGATGGAAAAAGATGAGTTTGCTTTCTGTAGCTGCACGCCAACTGTGACCACGTGCGGTTGCTCTGGTTTCCTCCCACAGCCCCCCCACTTTTTTAGCGATGTTTCCCCCAGGAGTTAGCGGCCAGCCCAGCAGATGTACTTTAGTAATCGACACGGATGGTTCAGTGGCTGCAGGAAGCACCAACTTCACCCGTAACACACCAGTGAGGGGGGGGGGGTCAGCAACTCCCCGTGGTAGGGGCAGGTTGGTGGGCCGGTGAACGTGAAGGGTGGGGTGAAGGGAGGGAGAGTGGAGGCTTCCCACACTCACACACGGAGCTGTGTGGAAGCGATCAACGGGAGGAGAGCCCGGGGTCTGAGGGCACAAGGTCAAGGGCTAGGACAGAGAGCTGCCATGCCAAAAACTGGCTAACCCTGGATAGATTGCAGGGTCAGCTCTGGTCTCACACCTGGAATTATGTCAAGTTTGCAGGGAGGTCAGAATGGGTGACAATGAAAGGTCTCAGTCATGCGTAGACTCTCGAGCTATTTACGTTGCAGGGGAGGGGAGTAGGAGACTGAGAGCATGTTCACAATCCTGTGGTGGAACAAACATGGAGAAGTTGTTCCTAGAGAGGTACAACATGGACTTCGGGTGATCACACCAGCGGCAATCGGCAGAGAGTGGAGAGACAGCGCTTCAGGAGACCCTTCACAAAGAGGGCTGGGCCTAGCAGTGAAGGGGAAACCTTGTAAAAGTCTGGGAGGAAGGGCAAGGGAATAGGGGGGGATAGACACAAAATGCTGGAGTAACTCAGTAAGGCAGCATCTCTGGAGAAAATGAATGGGTGACGTATTGTTTCGGGTCAAAAATAATAATCACCTGCTCCTATTTCTCATGTATGTAAAAAAATACTCCAAACAAAAAACATTGAAATACTTCTACAATGCACTAAAACATGATTTTACGACATCAAATTTCAAAAAGTCCCTACCGTGGGAGGGGGGGGTGCCCCCTCCACACCCTCCCACCGCTCGGTCGCTTTGCAAGCTCGCCGAGTACTCCCGAGGCCGGTGATCAGTGATTGCTCAGCCCCCCCACTTTGCAAAAACGCTCCGCGGCCCCTGATGTAGGTTTGTAGGTTAATTGGCTTCTGTAAATTGTCCCTAGTATGTCGAATAAAATTAGTGACTGCAGGTTGGCATGGACTCGGTGGGCCGAAGGGCCTGTTTCCACGCTGTATCTTGAAAACTAAAATGAAAATATGTTGAATCATACTTTATTTTTCTGTTTTTAGAAGGCAAGGGTTTGTATAAAGCAAATAATGCACTGTTGAAGCTCATTTGCATTTTATGCAGGTAGAGAGAGCGCCATAGAGACAAGACAATGGTAAATGTTCCAGATGGGCTTCATCTCCCTTGAGAAAGCACATCTTGACGTTGATCCCAGAAACACCCAACTGAGACAAAGAACAAACCGCAGAAGGAACTATTGTAATTTTCCTCTTCCCACTCTGAGGCATGGAGCATCAATATATGACCAAGCTGTGCCAGTAGGGCCACACAAATGTTCAACTTTGTTTTGATGCTGCATTTTTGACAGCTGCTTTCGATTTTCCCCTTATTACTTAGTGTGCAACTGGATTGTTTTTACTATAGTTTGAGACAATTCCCAAGGCTAAAGAATGTAGCATAATGCATGACTAATCCACAGCAGGCAATGTAAATCTTTGCAATATAAAACATATTAATTTATAGCACATATCAGTGCACTCCTAATACAGAGAAATTATAGTAATGAGATACTGCTGAATGTGTTTGTTTTTATACATGCATTACTCACTTTGTACTATGTTGCCTGGGGCTATAAAATTAGTATTCAGCATAGCGCCAAGGAAACAGTACATGAAACAAAGACTGTTAGAGAAAATATTGATCTTTTATCAAATTTGCTACTGAAAGTTCTGCACAGATTCCCTGTTATAGGAATATAAAGAAAGAGAACAACTGTAGTGAATGGAGCAGTGACTGAGTGAGTGCAAACCTCCATCTGAAGTGTATTGGACTGTGGAGTTTTTGATTTCACATACTGTGGAGAGGGGAATAATACAAGTTGTCATCAACATCAAGCATTACTTCTGTGAATCTTTAGTGGACAGTTTCTGTCAGATTCCAAGGTACCAGTCTACAAATGTTTGGTCCATCAGAAGTCAAACAAAGTTGCCAAGCAAACAATTTGAAAAGGTGCAGCAAAACCGAGTAGTGAAGCAGAAAATGCATCCCAAAGACGTGCAGGTTTGTGGGTTAATTGGCCTCTGTGCAGCGAGTGGTGGAGAACGTGGGATAATGCGGAGCCTGTTTGAATAGGTGATTCATCGGCGGCGTGGTCTTGGTGGGTCGAAGGACCTGTTTCCACACTGTATCTCAAAAAAAGAATACATTTGCCAAGAAACTAGACGCAAGGGATTGCAGATGCTGGTTTACAAAATAAATACACAATATGCTGGGGTAACTCAGCAGGTTGGACGACTCAAGTCAGCATTCAGCACGTGTCTTTTGACAAGAAAGTGCTTGCAACAGAACAGCTTTAGTTACCATAGCTCATATGAAGCAATGATGTGCACATGACAGAGGTTCCTACATTCACACAGAATAAACATCTCCATGGAAAAAGAACTGCATCTGATTCCCACAGACATGGAGACAGATGTTTTACTATTCAAATTATATCTATTGTAGTACTGACCTGCCATCTACCTCGTAGTCATAGTCATACAGCATAGAAATAGACACTCGGTCCAACTTGCCCACTCTGACCAAAATGTCCGATCTACATGAGACCCACCTGTATGTGTTTGTCCCATGTCCCTCCAAACCTATCCTATCCATGCACCTGTCCAATTTTGTCTTAAACATTGTGATAGCACCTGCCTCCTCCAGCAGGATGCTCCGTACACCCACCACCTTTTGTATAAAAAAGTTACCCCTCAGGTTCCTGTTAAATCTTTCCCACCTCACCGTAAACCTCTGTCCTCTGGTTCTCGATTCCCCTACTCTGAGCTAGAGACTGTGTGTTTACCTGATCTTTTCCTCTCATGATTTTGTACACCTGTATAAGATCACACCTCATCCACCTGCGCTCCAAGGAATAGAGTCCTGGCCTGCTCAACCTCTCCCTATAGCTCAGGCCCTCGAGTCTTGGCAACATCCTGGCCAGAGTGAGGCCCACCGTAAATTGGAGGAGGAGCACCTCATATTTTGCTTGGGTGGTTCACATCCCAGTGGTATGAACATTGACTTCTCCAATTTCAGGTAGTCCCTCTGGAAGAGAGGAGGGGGCAGGCCAAAACGTGAACACATTGTCCTGCCCCTCCCCTCCAGCTTTCTTCCCCTCCTCACACCTACAATCAGTTTGATGTGTCCCAAACCAAAATATCATCACTCCAATATTCTCCAGAGATGCTGCCTAACGCGCTGAGTTACTCTGCCATTTTGTGTCTTTATTTACAGACACCAATGCTTGCTGAAGTTGTCCAAGCCCACTGAGCTTTATTCCCGTGACATATGTCCAGGCACATGTTTATTTCTGTAAAGCAAGAGAGAGCAACTCCACCCCAGTCAAAGTTCTCCCATCCAGCTAGTCTTTAGAGTTTAAGACTTCAGGGATACAGCGCGGAAACAGGCCCTTTAGCCCACCGAGCCTGCCCCGACCAGTGATCACCCCGTACACTAACCTACGCACACTAGGGCCAATCACACGCAATCACAGGGAGAATGTACAAACTTCATACAGACAGAACTTGGTCGTGGTCTGTGGCGCCGTAAGGCAGCAACTCCACTGCTGTGCCACTGTGTCCCCCGTAGTCCTCCTAATCATGGAAAGTTCCATCAACCTCACAGTGGCCAGTTATCCCCAGAGTTTGGTTAAGAAGAGACCGCGTACAAGTTCTCAATCAATGAATGAAAAACTCAATCACAGCAGGAAACCAAACTGTCAGTTGTTTCGAGTAGTTGGCAGTCCAATGCAATAATCCTACATTACAACAGAGACAACACTTCAAAAGTACTTCACCGTTTGAAAGACTAGTTCTTTCTTTTTTCTATTATTCTATGTAGTTGATAGTGACAGATTTCACATTGGGATGCACCAAACATCAAAGTCAGCATTGAGATAATGCAGCATATGTTGAATATAATTTTGAAAATTATCTCCACAGTTAGTGTTTCTATTTTTGTAGCATTCATTGGCCAGGGTTTGCTCATGCACAAGACACGAGTGTTGCATTGATACTTTATCATGCACTTCTGGTCAGCAGGAGTATGCAAGAATTCACAGTGTTCACACTGTTAGATTACATTACAAAAATCTTTGGGCCGTACAGTGGGTGCAACAGTTGAGTTGCTGCCTTACAGCGCCAGAGACCAGGGTTCGAACCTGACTACGGGTGCTGTCTGTACGGAGTTTGTACATTCTCCCAGTGGCCGCGAGGGTTTTCCGCAGGTATTCTGGTTTCCTTCCACATTCCAAGGGTACTCGACTGCAAATGGTTAATGCCTCCAAATAACGAGAATTATATTTCCCACATGGGAATGGTAGACTTTAATGCCCTTAAGCACTCTCCTATTAAGCATTTTATAACAAACTGCATGATTGCAACATAAATGTAAGCATTTTCATTTCTCGTTATAACTGTACAAGATCTTGTTTGTCATGTATGATTGATTGAACAAGCTCTTGTAATATTCCATTAATGAAGCTATCTGGGAATTTGAAGTAAATGATAATGGGCTAAAACCATGGTTGAAACCTTAAGTGGAATTTCTCTTTATGGAACAGATCTTAAAAATGATATTCTCTTCCACCCAGAGAAGGGAATTGCTTTTGAATGTGCCAGATTTTGACCTAACGTATAATTGGACTGACTCACAAAATATTGAGTAGAAACATGGTATCAAATGGACATTTGACTCTGATCGATGACACCCCGTGCAGATGGATTATATAATTCACTAAAGCACAAGCACACGATGGCAAAGTCATAAAAGTTATTGAAGGAAGATATATAAACTATCTGCTGCTGTAGGAGGATAGAGAAGAGTGAGTCAGATTGTTTAATAAAGCTTTTCATTCTTGTGCTATTTTCAAAATTTACAATAAGCATACGGTGGCACGGCAGTGCATCGGTAGAGTTGCTGCCTTACAGCACCAGAACGCCGGGTTCCAACCTGATTATGGGTGCTGTATGTACGAAGTTTGTGTGTTCTCCCCATGATCATGTGGGTTTTCTCCGGGTGCTCTGGTTTCCTCCCTCACTCCAAAGACGTGCAGGTTTGTAGGTTAATTGGCGTTGATAAAAATTGTTAATTGTCCCTAATGTGTAGGATAGTGCGAGTGTACGGGGATCATTGGTCGACACTTATAAATAATTTTATTTTAAGCTTCATGTTTTGGTGGTGCATACAAAAAATTAGTCTTTTGTTTCAAATCTTGTGAGATTTTTTTTCAGGACATAAAACAAGGTAGCTTGATGATTAAGTCATCATAGGTTTAGGTTTATTAATGTCATGTGTACCGAGATACAGTGAAAACCTTTGTTTTGCATGCTATCCAGTCAGATCAGATAAAACTGGATATAATTGTAATCCGGTCAAACTCAAGTACAAAATATGGAGCAAAGGGGAAGACACAGAGTGCAGAATATAGTACTAAGCATTGTTGCGATTCAGTTCCACAGACTAAGTCGAATGTCCACAATGGGCTAGAAATTAATTGGACAGTACCCTAGCTTAGGGAAGGACCATTATACAGTATAATTAAATTAAAAAATATGATTGTCCTCGTGCTGCTGATGTTTTAAATTACACCAAGCAAGAAAATATCTTTAATCTTTCATCTACTGGATCTTTGCAACCTGAAGTAAAAATTATTGTGAATAAATTTGACAATCCGTATGAAAAAATGTCATTTTTAATCCCTAGTTCTTCCCTCACATTTTGTTCCACATTGTACAGAAGCAGACCTTAAATGAATTACACTGAGCGGACTGTAAATTTTCACAGCTCATTTGAAAGTGTCTGATCTTTGCATAAAGACAACATAGTCTTTCTACTATGTTCAAATTTGTCTTCAAAATGGAACAATATAATTCTCTGGCTCTGCCGCCGTCATTGATGCACGGGCTATACCCTTAAACAATTCAGATACTCGAGTCAAACCATATTTTCTTCCCTTATCTACAATATGCTTTTTCAGAGAACATTTATCATGAGAAAAAGGGTCCACATGCACTTTTTAGAGATACTAGACTAAGTGCAGATCCGTTGGGTCTGCTCCCCAATGGTGTGCGTTGGGGAGGTGATGAAGCTGTTTTTGAAATGAGGTCCTCCCCCTGTCGTCACTGGAAGGTGGTGGAATATTCTTTTTCACTCTACCATTGGGGGGGGGGGGGGGGGGGGGGGGGGGGTGGAGACACATTGGAAGCTGGTATTTTAAAAGGTGGTTTTGGTCTTTAATCATGAATAGCCGGGCGGGGGGGGGGGGGGGGGGGGGGTCGCGGGGGGAGGGGGCGGGAGGTGTGAATAACCCATGGGAGAGGGGGCTGTGAATAACTCGGAGGGGTGGGGGGGGGTGTGTGAATAACCCATGGGTGGGCATTTAAAAACTTGGTTTCCGCTAATATTAAAACTCTATAACTTTGAAACATAGCATGAAATGTGAAGTGAAGCAGTTTATTTTGTCGACAGGGTTAATGTGATTAATAATCTGTAAAAATGTCTGTGCTAGCGCGTGGCATTTTGACAAAGGTAGAAAGACACTCTGGATACTTTCAAGAGAGAGCTAGAAAGGGCTCTTAAAGATAGCGAAGTCAGGGGATATGGGAGATGGCAGGAACGGGGTATTGATTGTGGATGATTAGCCATGATCACATGGTGGTGATAACTCGAAGGGCCGAATGCCCTACTCCTGCACTTATTGTCTTTTGACCCATACACACACACGCATACACGCGCACACACACACAAGATGTGACTTTTACAGGTATACTAGACCAAGTGCAGAGGGTCTGCTCCTCTGACGCACTGGTTCCCTACCCGTAGCCCCCATTTTTAAAGCATTAATAATGTGTCAAATATAGGATGAAATCTTCACTGAGGCTGATCACTTCTAGCTGAGCCATTGTGACATCATCAGGAAGCTGGTGGTTTTAATTTCAAAGTCTTTTGAGTTTTTTAGACTTCTAATCAGTAATGAGTCGAGAATAAGTCGAGAAATAAAGCATAAATGGTTCAGATAAGGAGGTCCCGTCTTCGACGGGAAAAATGTCAATCAGAATATGTAAAATTGTAATCGTTACCACGTAATGTTTTTGTGAAGATGTAAAGACAACCACATATACATACACACAAACACATACATATATACACAAATACAAGATCAGACTTTTAATAAGTGTATGATATAGATAGATAGATGGCCAAAGTTTGAAGGAACCACTTAAATAATGGAAGAGGCACAAAAAGCGGGAGTACCTCAGCGGGACAGGCAGCATCTCTGGAGAGAAGGAATAGGTGATGTTCCGGTTCTGAAGAAGGGCCTCGACCGAAAACGTCACTGGGTGGCCCTTCGTGGGTCTGTCCTTTTTGCCTTTTTTTTGTTATTTTTAGTGTGTTTAAAAAGTATGTGTTAATGTTCTCTGGTATGTTTTATGTGGGGGGTGGGAGGGGGAACCTTTTTTTCAATCCCTTACCTTGCCGGAGATGCGATTGTTTTCCGGATCGTATCTCCAGTCGCTCTGCGGCCTAACATTGTGGAGCTGGCGGCCTTGCTCTGGACTGACTTTGAGCCCCACCGCGGGGCATGGACTTATCATTGGAGCCAATTCCTTGCCTGGGATCGACGCTCCAACCGCGGCCTGCAGACTTTAACATCAAGGAACTCGCAGTCTCGGGTGGAGACCAACGTTAGGAAGCTCCAAAAGCCGCACGACGTACGACTAGCCCCAACCCGGGATATGATTGTCCGGCGTGGGGGAGTTGAGATTCCCCCGATGCAGGAGCTTGATAACCCCGCCGGCTACGGGAGTAAGATCATCCCGTCAATGGAAGGTTGGATGCCCCCAATCGCTGGAGGACAAAGAAGGGAGAGATTGAACTTTTTTCGCCTTCCGTCACAGTGAGGAATGTGGAGGATTCACTGTGGTGGATGTTCATGTTAAAATGGATTTTGTGTGTTCTGTTGCTTTTTTATTAGTATGACTGTATGGCAAATCAAATTCCTCGTATGTTGTAAAACATACTTGGCTAATAAAGTATGATTATGATTTCTTCTTCCCAGAGATGCTGCCTATCCCGCTGAGTACAAGCTAAACACACATGAATACTATTTCTGCAGAATCTTAAATTACAGAGTAAAAAAGTATTCAAAAGCATTGTACCTTGTTGTCTGATTTGTTTACTTTAGCTTAGTTTAGCCTAAGCTGGAAAAGGCCTTGCACCCCTTGCCGACTGGTGATCGCCTGTGATTAGTTCTATCATACACGCCAGGGACAATTCACAGAAGCCAATTAACTTACAAACCTGCACGTCTTTGGAATCTTGGAGGAATCCGAAGCATCCAGAGGAAGCCCACACAGTCACAGGGAGAATGTACAAACCCTACACAGACAGCACCCGTAGTCAAGATCAAACCCAGGTCTCTGGCGCTGTAAGGCATCTGATGGGATTCTTCAGAAGTGTCTCGACCCGAAACGTCACCGATTCCTTCTCTCCAGAGATACTGCCTGTCCTGCTGAGTTATTACAGCTTTTTGTGTCTATCTTTGGTTTAAACCATCATCTGCAGTTCCTTCTTACACACTTAAATAATGGAAAGTTATCCAAGCAGAATTTGTGCAGAGGGGAATTCCAGGCACTTGTGGATGGCTAAAGGGATGGGTACATGGTCAACTGTCAAAGGTCAAGTCAAGTGTGTTTCATTGTCATATGTCCCAAAAGGGAACACTGACATTCTCACCTGCAGCAGCACAATGGACAGATTAAACTTAGTACTCAATAAACACAATAATTAACAAAAATAAATTAGTATATAGAGAAAAAAAATATGTACTATATATAGAAGCATATAATATATATATATATATAGAAATATACAGAAATGTCCAGTGCATTTAAATATAAACACACACAAGTAAATATATATACATACACATATATGTATATACACACACATATGTTGTCTTTATATAGGTATGTGTGTGTGTGTGTGTGTGTGTGTGTGTGTGTGTGTATATATATATATATATATATATATATATATATATATATATAGATAGATAGATAGATAGATAGATAGATAGATAGATAGCCTTTTATTGTCATTCAGACTTAGTCTGAACGAAATTGCAGCAGTCATACATATAATACAATACAATAAAACAACAATAAACACACATTAACATCCACCACAGTGAGTCCACCCAGCATCTCCTCACTGTGATGGAGGCAAAAGTCTTAGGTCGCAGTCTCTTCCCTCATCTTCTCCCTCTGCGCTGGGGCGATACCCCCCACCCCCCCCGGGCGATGTTAAGAACAGTCCCGCGGCTCAAACACTGCGGCCCGGGGTGGTTGAAGCTGCCGCCCACCAGTCCTTCAGAAACAGCTGCTGGCCCGCGGCCGAACCCCGGACTCAGGCCACCGCCGCCAGAACACCGTCCCAGCCACCCTCACGTGAGTACTGTGCCGTCTTCAGCCTCGGGCTGGGCCGCCCTGACTTGGGCGCCGAACCTCCCTCGGGCTGCCAGCGCCGCACCTTCCCGAGCTCGGCCGCTCCGACGGGAGCCTCGTTCCACCCTCGGGCTGGCCGTCCTCACGGGAGCGTCCCAGCCTCTTCCAGCCCTGAGCCGGACCACCCACACGGGAGCGAGCTCAAAGCAAGTCCTGGCGGGCTCTGCCTCCGGAGCCTCGAGGTCGTCAGCTCCATTAGGCCTCAGCGCAGACGGAGGCAGAGAAGGGGAATACGACAAAAAGGTCGCATTCCCCCACAGGGAGAGACTGCAAACCCCGTTTCAACCCCCCCCCCAAAACACAAACTAAAACTAAAAAACTAAACTAACCAAACAAATAAACAACATAAAAAACACAAAGACAACGGGACCGCTGGTAAGCCGCTGCAGCCAGAGCCGCGCCGCCACTCCTTGTATGTATATGTATGTATATGTATGTATATGTGGCACGCATGTGTATGTGTGTATTATGCATCTAAGTGCATGTGCGCGCATGGAGCTTAGTTGGAGGTTGTGTTTAATAGCCTGATTGTTGTCGGAAGGAGCTGCTCTTGAAAGTTAGTTGTCAGGCCTTCTTCCCGATGACAGGAGTTAAATGAGTGTGTGGCCAGGGTGGTGTGGGTCTCTGATGATGCTGGTTGCCTTGCTGAGGCAGCATAGCCTGTAGATCCCTTTGATGATAAGGGGGTCAGTAGGGGAAGAGGAGAGAGCAGACAAGAGGCCAGAAGGAAAGGAATGAATGGTTTGCGGAGAAAGGTTGTTAGTATTTATGGCACTCACTGCTGGGAAAATTGCTCATCTCAAAATGTCAGGCAAGTCTGGGATTTAAACATCTATCTCTAAGTGACTAGTTCAACCTCCTGTCGTTGGGCTTACACGTTTTCAACTAAACTATAACTTATAGCAAAGCGATGTCCTTACCTCTTTGCACTAAGCTGGGATTTATGGCATCTTCACAGTAAAACATTTTGAAGCAGACAGGAATCACATCCTCAGGAAGCTTATCCATTGCTTGCTGGAAGACCACAGCTAGTTCTTGCAGTGCAGCCTTTAAACTCAATGAATTCACGGGCGAAAGCAGAAGACTCAGCGACAGTGAGATAGCAGCACTAGACGGCGAACCTGACGTCACCACTTTACAATTGATTTCATAAACGTCCAATTTCTTGTTTAGGATGAAGGATTTTCTCTCCCGGGCCTCGTGGGTCGTGGCGATGGCGTGCCACTCCACTGCTGCACCTTTCGGCAGATGTGGGATGGCAACTACTACAAGTATTCCAGGGGTAGCTTCCATCATTCCGTAGCCTTCATCCTGTGATAAAAATAAATGAGGTCAATGAGCGCAAGTCACACAAATCCACCGATCTCAAGGAAATGGCAGAAGCGATCAGGGCGGCAGAAGCTCCAGACGAGGCAGACCGTGCTCGCCCACCGCCGAACCGGGAACACACCTGGAGTCGTCTGAGGCCCTTCTCCTGCTCACCCCTTACCCCAGAGGAGGGGGGGGGGGGGGGGGGGGGGGGGGGGGGGGGGGGAGTCAGAGATAGTGGCGGAACCTGGACAAAGGGTATTTTTCAAGATGGTGGCGGACGGAGGAGAGGATTGGTGTCGCTAGGACAACGGGGCTTTAAGGCCAAGGTAAGACTGCACTCTTATGAACTTTGCTGCTTTGTGAGCGCCAGAATTGTGGCAGCACATTGTGTACTGACTCAACGAAGTCTCATGTCTAAGGAAAGTAATGGATAGGAAAGGTTTAGAGGGAAATGGGCCAAATGCAAGTTGGTGGGATAAGTGTAGATGATGTATCTTGGTTGGCATGGGGACATTTTCATGACTCAATATTTCTGATTCCAACCTACTTCATTGTGGCCTTTGCACTTTGTTTTTTATCTGCACTTTCTCTGTAGCTGCAACACTACACTCTGCACGTTGTTTCAATAGACAATAGACAATAGGTGCAGGAGTAGGCCATTTGGCCCGTCGAGCCAGCACCGCCATTCAATGTAATCATGGCTGATCATCCCCAATCAGTACCCCGTTCCTGCCTTCTCCCCATATCCCATGACTCCGCTATGTTTAAGAGCCCTATCTAGCTCTCTCTTGAAAGCATCCAGAGAACCTGCCTCCACCGCCCTCTGAGGCAGAGAATTCACACTCACCACTCTGTGAGAAAAAGTGTTTCCTCGTCTCTGTTCCAAATGGCTTACTCCTTATTCTTAAACTGTGACCCCTGGTTCTGGACTCCCCCAGATCCAGCAAAGGTTCTGGTTCTGGTTTCCTTTCTCCTTTTGCACTACCTGTTGTGCTCATGCATGGTTTGATTTTCACATGTGGATGATTTTCCTGCTTTTTCACTGCTTTTTGGTACAGGTTACTATAGTAAACCAATCCCATTCCCAGGACCACACTTAAACAAATGTTAAGACTGGAGTGCATGAGAGTGCAATCAAATGTGTGTGCAAGAGTTTAAAGCAGCCAGCCTCACGGTGAAAAGCAGTTGTTGTTGTAATTGGTACGGCAGCCTGTTCCAGTGCATAAAGAAAAAGCCATCCTCATCCATAAGGCAGCTGAAAGCTCACATGAAGAACACCCTTTGTGTTTGCAGTAACCCACATTAAAACTAAAAACACATACAATACATCCTTTAGTTTAGTTTTAGTTTAGGGATACAGCGTGGAAACAGGCCCTTCGGCCCACCGAGTCCACGCTGACCAGCGATCACCCCATACAGTAGCACTATTATACACACTAGGGACAATTCACAATATTACCGAAGCCAATGAACCTACAAACCTGCACGTCCTTGGAGTGTGAGAGGAAACCGGAGTACCCGGAGAAAACCCATGCTGTGAGAATATACAAACATACAGACAGCACCCGTAGTCAGGATCGAACCCAGGATTCTGGCACTGTATGGCAGCAACTCTACTGCTGCCCCACTGTATCGCTCAAGACTTCCTCTTTCTTTGGACAGAAATATGTTGCGATTATGCGTGTCATTAATTTAGTTGTCAAATTGTGAAATGGAGTATTTGTAACCTATTATTATGCACTGGTCCTGGGACTCACTTTGCTGTTGAATTCCCATAACATCCAATTCCTTTATGTGTCCAAAAATCTATCAGTCCCAGACTAGAATATACTCAATGTCTACATATCCCCAAAACTCCAAGGTAGAAAACTCAACAGAATGAACCAATGTGTCAATAATATTTTTCTCCTCGTAGTATTAAATGGCCAATCTCAAAGAATGAGATGATGGTGTCTTAGAATCTTACACGTCCTTCTCAATGTTCTGATTTGTAGAGAATGTAGATGAAGCTTAAGCTATATATCCTGAAAAGAGAGAGGAATGGCTGATACTTATGCCGTTGCTGGTAACATGTAGTATTTTAATCACAATTACTGGTGCTGACCACATATATAGGATTAATGCACTTCCTGAGCTACTGCATCTTAGTCCTCAGGTTAGACAGTGGCCTCCGTGGCCATCTGTGCTCCTCGCTTTCTTATGATATGTCTGGAGGGCTCCCTAGTCTCTTACTGCACCTCTTCCAGGACAAGGGGTCACAGCTTAAGGATAAGGGGGAAATCCTTTAAAACCGAGATGAAAATAACTTTTTTTCACACAGAGAGTGGTGAATCTCTGGAACTCTCTGCCGCAGAGGGTAGTCGAGGCCAGTTCATTGGCTATATTTAAGAGGGAGTTAGATGTGGCCCTTGTGGCTAAGGGGATCAGAGGGTATGGAGAGAAGGCAGGTACGGGATACTGAGTTGGATGATCAGCCATGATCATATTGAATGGTGGTGCAGGCTTGAAGGGCCGAATGGCCTACTCCTGCACCTAATTTCTATGTTTCTATGTTTCTATAACAACTGGAACTTGTAAATGGTGCTAAATCTGGCACCTTTGTATTCTGCCTCAGTGTGCTACTGCTATACACTTGTACTCTATCCAAATGCATATCTAAGATATATCTAAGTGCTTATGTATGGTGATACTTGTACTGAACTGTATACAAAAATGAATTTTGTTGTACCTTGGTGCATGATAAATGAAGTACTATTGCACCATTGAAACTAGCCAATTTTCTAAATGCCAAGTTTTAAAAGTTAACTAGTGATGCGTGCCAAATCTTTTCATTAAGTGCTAAACAATAACACAATGAGATAAAAGATAAAATTGGCACATTCTTTTCATATCAACGACACACAATTTTATCTGGATGAGTAGTATTCAGATCATTACATTAACAGAAAAAACAAAAGTTTGTTACTTAAATATTCCTTAAATGCATTTTAGATCAATGGCAGTAAACCTAAATGTCACACATATACTGTAACTCGGCCATCTTAGGTTTTTACTTTTCACAGGTAGGAATTTCACGACTGACCACAGCAAACTTCATGAAATATTGCAAATCAAACTGCTCTTTCAATCTTTCTTTGCAAAAGCTTTAATCTAATAGTTGAGTAGTTCATAACAAGCTTTAGCCAGGGCGACATTGCAGTAAGAGAATGAAATGCAACTCTCAATAAAAAATGGACCATCCGGTGAAAATTATTTCTTACTTGCTGTTTGCTGGGGCAGAAATAAACTCCACAAATCACTAAGTGAAAAAAAAAATCTGTATATGCATCAATAAGGGCAGAACACTTATCCCTCTTTCAATTTGCAGGATCAATTTTCACCCACTTGCACTTTCTGAGTGGACTATAATAATAGGTTACACATACTCCATTCCACAACTAGGCTACAAAATTACTGCAAGGAATACCCAACAGCATTTTTCTGCAGTGAAACATATTGCTGCTTGATTGTAGTGTACAGGATAAATAAATGTTAGCAGAGACTAATTGTATATCAACAGCAAACAATCACACGTATCCTTCACTGTATGTGAAATGGCAAAAATAGAAATTATTTTACTTCAAATTGCTAGCACTTGAGACACAAAACGTTTCACAGAGAGCATTTGCTTTTGGTTTTAGGTATGGCAGGAAAGCAGTGAAATGTTACCGACAGATAAATGTTGCATTAGCATTTACACAGGCAAGCTATTCTCCTTCAGGAGACAAATTCTATCCCTGTCAATACTGATTCCACTCCAAGTGGTGGAAAACTGTTTGAAATGATAAAAAAATAGCTCTATGCTGGAAGAAGCCGAGGTCACTCAAGCTTAAAGGCCATTTCCTGGCCCAAGGTGCAGAGGTGCTGTTTGCGAACATATCTACAACTTCCAGGTCAACCCATTCTTCGGCACTAACTTTTATTTTTTCTTGTTCAGCCTGTCATAGGTTGTAATGTCAACCTTCCACTCAAAACACCTTAACAACGTGGATTAGAAGTTTTAGAGATACAGCGTTGAAACTTCAGCCCACCAAGTCCACGCCGACCAGCGATCACCTGTACACTAGTTCCAAACTTACGCACTAGGGATAATTTAAACTTTAGAGATACAGAGCAGAAACTGGCCATCAGCCCACTGAGTTCGGTCACTCGTACGCTAACACTATCCTAACACTCGGGACAATTTACAATCTTACAGAAGCCAATTAATCTACAAATCTGCATGACTTTGGGATGTGGGAAGGAACTGGAACACCTGGAGAAAACCTACGCAGTCACGGGGAGAACATACAAACTCTGCACAGGCAGCACCTGTAGTCAGGATCAAACCCAGGACAATAGGCTGAACTGCTGCACCACTATGTCATCCCTGATGCTTTGTGTCCATGAGAACTGTGGAAAAATATTGCACAGCACTTTCATGGAAATTAATTCAACTTTGTAAACATGTATGAGAACAAGTGTTACTTTAACAGAAATTAAAAATATATAGTATTTCAGAAATATCTTCGAAAGACAATTCTTATGACTGTGTCAGGTCAGAATGAGTTTCTGATGTTTTCAATCATTAGATGTGTTAAGTGATTATTTCACCCCTGTATTAGAAAAAATGCTGTGTATACCACATTTCCACAATGGCCACAACATCATAATCCTAAGCACCGATCTAGTCTCTAAGTTCATCTGCTTCTACACACTGCTTCTGGCATTGAAATAAACACACTTCAGCCCACCAGTGTCACCATATTCCTTCACCTCTGCCTGCATGTCCTTCTTTTGAGAAGATGACAAGGTGGGGAGGGAGTACCAAGAGCTCTGTAAGCAACAATAGAGGAAACGTCACATCACACGAAGAAGGAAAATATCTACAACATGCCTCATCTATACTAGTCCAATCTCCCTGGATTTGGCCCAGATCCCCCTAAACCTGACCTATGTACCATACACCTGTGAAAATGTTTCTTAAATATTACGATAGTACCTGCCTCAATTACCTCCCCCGGCAGCTCGTTCTACATACTCACCACCCTTCTTGTGAAAAAGTTACCCCTCAGGTTCCTATTAAATCTTTTTCTCCCTCATCCTAAACCTATCCCCTCTGGTTCTTGATTCCCCTACTCTGGCAAGAGACTCTGTGTGATTACCCGATCTATTCCTCTCATGATTTTGTACACCTGTATATGATCACCCCTCATTCCCTTGCACTCCAAGGAATAGAGTCCTAACCTGCTTAACCTCTCCCTCGAGTCCTGGCAACATCCTCGTAAATCTTCCCTGCACCCTTTCCAGCTTGACAACATCGAACCTATAACATGGTGCCCAGAACTGAATACAGTACTCTACATGAGGCCTTACCAACGTCTTATACACTATGACCTCACAACTTCTATACTCAATACTTGGACTGGTGAAGGCCAATGTACCAAAATACGTTTTTGACCACTCTATCTACTTGTGACGGCACTTTCAAGAAACTGAAGGAACTCACTGGTGCAAACATGAGAGAGAGTAAACAGAGAGAATGATTACTTGCTCACTGGGAAACACTACCTCCTCATGCCCTGTCTGCAATGTAGCACTGACTGGCCTCAGCCCACCCTGAACCTCTGACCAGATCATTGCCCATGTGGTGAAGTTGAATGTGAGACCGAGATTTCTAAATGTGTTTCAATTCACAAGTATAAGGTACAATTTATTTTTGATGAAAAATTGATTTTTGTCCTGGAAATTCTTCACTTTGATGTGGCGCTGGTCAATCTTTCTCTTACAAGCATATACATTTGGAGCAAAGGTACCACTCACTTCCTCCAGCTTGTTTTCCCATTCAATAAAATCACAGCCAATTGGATTGTAATCTCAATACCACATTCCTGCTACCCCAATTAAGCTTTCAGACCCTGCATTATCAAGAATGCACTTAGTACGACCATAAAACTTTAAAAAAAATCCACTTCTACCGTCACTTGAAGAAGCCAATTCACATGAAGTAGAAACACTCGTAACACCCAAAAAGAAAATGAATGCGTCTTAAAAAAGAAAACCTTCACTGTTAAACAGTGACCCCAGTTCTAAATCCACTCACAAGAGGAAACATTCTGACAAAGGGTTGCAAACCCAAGATGTTAAGCATTTCTCTTTCCACAAGTGCTGCTGACTTGCTGGGTTATTCCAGCATTTTGTGGTTTTGTTTCAGCTACTCAGAAACTGAGAGGGCACTGCAATCTCAGATTGTAAGTAACCTGTCAATGTTGCACACATTACTTCCAAATATGCCGAGATAAACCACCACATTTTAATGTTACCACACAGAACTGCAGATGTGGTTTATACCATAGACACTAAGTACTTACCCCTGCCTCCCCACTTTCAGTCTGAACGGTCCCAACCCGAAACGTCACCTACCCTTTTTCTCCAGAGACGCTGCCTGATCTGCTGAGTTACTCCAGCACTTTGAGTCCAACAACCTAATTTAAAAAATGATTGGCAACAAAACTAGACTTTACAAAGTTTCTGTGTTTCTGCCCCAAAAGAAAAGCAGTGTGCCTGAAGATATTTTTGGAAGTCTCTAGTTTCTTGCCAAAGGGAACAAATTCTAACAACAGTCTGTTTTCTTATGTTGTAAGCAGGAAGTCAAAATTTACAAGCAATATATGTATAGACCTGGTAAAAACCCACAGGATACATCTTTGAACCGCTCAACATTTACATTTTCTGACATTTGTTCCAGGATGGCATTATCAGATAGTGTCCAAGGGCCACATGGAGAAATTCGGCTGTTTAATTTGTGGACTAATGACACCATTGAGTTAGCGGCTTTAGTTCGCTACTTTGGAAACTATATGGTTTAACGGATGCTCTGGAATTCCTGAACCCCGCTTTCCATTAGTTTGGCCAAATCTAATTTTGATTACCCCATCCAGCAGGAATTTTGTAAAATTGTCGAACAGGCAGTAAACACTTTGCTTCTTTGCTATCCTATCCCACACTATTGAGAGAATTTCCATCCTTACTTGTTGATAAAAAACAGTTGCCTTTCTGCATTCCCTGACATAGGTTGATACATGTCTTGATGTGTAAAACCTTTACATGATTTTTAAAAAATGGTTGAATTAATTATTGAGAAAAATAATGTTGGCTGCAGTTGAGCATTTGTAGAGAGGATAACCAAAGCAATATATTAACGTCAATTTTAAGCTGCCCTATGTAAGTGGTGAGGAAAGAATGTAATTCTGATAGTCAGAGGCAAAATAACGGAATGGTCCCTGATTCATTATCTGAGCTCTCAAAATATAGAAATGAGGAACTGCAGATGCTGTATAATATACAAAAGGACGCAAAGTGCTGGAGTAACTCAGCAGGTCAGGCAGCATCTCTGGAGAATATGGATAGGTGATGTTTCGGGTCTCAACTCGACCTGACCTGCTGAGTTACTCCAGCACTGTGTGTCCCTCTGAGCTCTCACTTGGAGTGATACATTGGACTCCATAAAAATCTAAAGACCTACATTGTTTGCATCTCCTCATCAAAATACAGGAACAAGCATTCCTCGACTGACCAAATAAAGTTCATAAGTTTATAGGAGCAGAATTAGGCCATTCCGTCCATCAATTCTACTCCACCATTCAATCATGGCTGATCTATCTTTCCCTCTCAACCCCATTTTCCAGCCTTCTCCCCATAACCCCTGACACCCGTACTAATCACGAATCTGTCAATCTGCGCCTCAAAAATACAGAATGACTTTGCCTCCACAGCCATTTGTGACAATGAATTCCACAGATTCACCACCCTCTGACGAAAGAAATCCCTCCTCATCTCTTTTCTAAAGGTACATCCTTTTATTCTGAGGCTATGGCCTCTGGTTCCAGGCTTCCCACTAGTGGAAACATCCTCCCCACATCCACTATCCAGGCTTTTCACTATTCGGAAAGTATTATTTTCTGTGAAGACAGTTTATTCCAGTGTACACAGATGCATTTTATTGTCTATTCTCTGTTGTCCTGAAGCAATTTGATATGAGGGAGGGTTTGCTAGGCCACTCCATGCAGTGCTTGGTTGGAAATCACAGATATGCCAGCAAGGTTAAAGCCAAGGTTTTCTTCCCTAAAAAATCTTTGTGATCCAGTTGGGATTTAAATAATCTGAAATTGATGTTTGTATCATTTCCAGATATAAAAATAAACTACATTCTATTTAACATGCTGACATGTTGGATTTGAATATAGCATCACAAATCCAGGACCTTGTATTTCTCTTTCAGTAACATAATCACAATTGTTAGAATTCTGAAAAGATTTGATTCTGTGCACGACATACTTTGACCAGGTTTAAACTTTGGGTGAACAGAACTCACTGACTCTTCCCGACGAATTATTTTATCAATTGCCAAAAATCCCCAAACCTTGTTGGTGGGAGAACGCTTGGAGTACTGTGTGCAGTCCTGGTCGCCCTGGAAGGTTGTCTTAGATGTTGGGAAGGGAGCAGAAGAGATTCGCCAGGATATTAATTGGGCTTGAGAGCTTCATTTCCAGAGAGAGGTTGGATAGGCTGGGAGTTCTTTCTTTGGAGGGTAAGAGGGTGAGAGATGACCTATTGAGATGTACAAGATCATGTGAAACATGGAAAGAGTGAACGCTCACAGTCAATTTTCCAGAGTAGAGGATTCTACAACTGGAGGGCATAGGCTTAAGGTGCGAGGGATGGATTTAAGAATTACCTCAGGGGAAATCTTTTCATTCAACGGGTAGTCCGTATCTGCCGTAGGAAGCTCTAGAAGCAGATTCAATTATGACCGACAAAAGACATTTGCACAGATAAATGGATAGGCAGGGTTTAGAGAGCTATGGACCAAATGCAGACAAATGGGATTAGCCCAGTATGCCTATTTGGTTGGCATGCACAATATGGGCCAAAGGGTCTGCTTCCGTGTGTAGCTAGATGACTCGAAGACAACTCAAATGATTGTACTTTTTTTTTATGGTAGTAAGTGTCTTCAAATCATCCTGGTAAACCACAGCTCATAAATGAAGAATGGGGTTTCTTTTATCCATTTACAGGACGTGGACATTTCCCTTGAGAAGTGGTAGTGAGTGAGCCACAGCCCAGAACTATTCCAGTCCATCTGGTGAACTCCTCTGACAATGTATTGCATGTTTGCAGGCTGACAGTTCAGGAGCGATCATTTCATTCTTCCTTTAAGTGGGATATTGATTTGTTTTCACAGTATAACTTTGAAGTTATTACCTTGCTTACAACTGCAAGCCAAATTTTATTTGGAGCTTTCAGTCAAGCTCAATATATCTTCTTCAAATGCTCATGCTTTTACTATATGGCTCACAACTGTATGGCAGGTATAGCCTTATTATTATTCTCTGTAACAAATGCTGTAGTACCCAGGGCTCTCACTTAACTTTTTTTCTCTGTTTCCAGCCGGGCAACCTAGGCAGCTTTTTAGGTTGCCAAATAATAGTTTAGGTGGTCATTTAAGACGGCTTGCATGACGCGTGTGATAATGTGCTTGGACGAAGTGCGTAGTTACCAGTCGGAATTATGGTCAATGAAGCATTCACATATTATTTCTGCTTCCAATAAAGTCACAAACTAATCATATTCACCAATCAAGACATGATATATACCACAATGACATGCAGCAAAATTATAATACAGTATCTCAACTCTTTTTACACGTTACAATGAATGCAATTTCTATTATTTCTTTCCACTTCCAAACAAAAATGTGGTCGGATTATTCAGCATATGATTAACCTCGGTGAGACCAAGCGCAGGCTTGGCAATCGCTTCGCATAACACCTCCACTTGGTTCGCAATAACCAACCTGATCTCCCGGTGGCTCAGCACATCAACTCCCCCTCCCATTCCGAAACCAACCTTTCTGTCCTTGGCCTTCATTACTCAGGGTATTGAGTATAGAAGTTGTCGAGTATGTTACAGATATGCAAGACATGACGGGGACACATAGTCTGAAGAAGGGTCTCGACCCGAAAGGTCACCTATCCATGTTCTCTAGAGATGCTCTCTCACCTGTTACAAGATTACAAGATACATTTAATTGTCATTTGGACCCCTTGAGGTCCAAACGAAATGCCGTTTCTGCAGCCATACATTACAAAACAAATAGGACCCAAGACACAACAACACAACATGGTTTTACATGAAACATCCATCACATCACAGGTGATGGAAGTGCCAAAAATCATAAGGGGAATAGATCTCTCCACTGCACAGTCCCCCCCCACGATGTCAGAGTCAAAGTCAAAGCCCCCGGCTGGCGATGGCGATTGTCCCGCGGCCATTAAATCCACGCCGGGTGATGCAAGGTCGCACACCGGGTCTTGCTGTTAGAGCCCCCGGCGTGCGCTCGCAGAGTCCCGAGGCCATTCCAAGCCTCGCGGGGTGGTGCTGGAAAAGGCCCCGCTCCAGGAGCTCTTCAAACCCCGCAACAACATCTTGGGGGGAAGTCGCCGTTGCGAGAGCCCTGAAAAGCGGTCTCCCTCCAGGGAGCCGCGGGCTCCCGGTGCCACCGTCCACAGGACCTGCCGTTGGAGCCTCCGACTCTCCGGTAGCAGCAGCAGCAGCAGCAGCAGCAGCAGCAGCAGCATGACAGTGGCAGCATCAGCGCTCCTCCACCGCTCCACCCGCTCCGGACTCGGCCAGCCCCAAATTACGGCGACGGGAGTCGGAGCACCAGAGTCCCGGCTTCTTCCTGTTGGTTTTCCGCTCCTCGTGCGGCCCCAACGACAACGGAAACCCAAAATGATTAATTAAAAAAGGTCGAGTCTCCAGTGGGAAGGGGAGAGATGATTAAAAAGTAAAGATTTAATGTAATTTAGTTCCCCATCAAACCCCCCCACACACAAACAACCCAACAAAAAATAACATAAAAACTACATTACAAAACACAGTAGAAAAAAATAATAAACAGCGGACAGACTGCAGAGGCCGCTGCTGACGAGAGTCGCGCCGCCCACCGTTACTCCAGCATTTTGTGTAACTTTGGAGTATTGTGCTCAGTTTTGGTCACCCTGCTGTAGTAAGGATGTTGTTAAAATGGAAAACGTGCAGAGAAGATTTACAAGGGTGGTACCAGGACTTGAGGGCCTACGCTATAAGGAGTGGTTGGGGAGGTGAGGACTCTATTGCTTGGAGCACAGGAGACCGAGGGGTGAGGAAAAGATCATAAGGGGAATAGATATGGTGAATGCACAGTCTTTTACCCAGAGTAGGGGAATCAAGAATGAAAGGACATGGGTTTAAGGGGAAAGATTAAATAGGAACCTGAGGAGCAACCTTTTCACACGGAGGGTGGTGGGTATATGGAACGAGTTGTCAGAGGATGTAGCTGAGGCTATAACAATATTTTTTAAGATATTTGGACAGGTACATGGAAAGGAAATGGTTCAGAAGGATATGGGTCAAACATGGGCAGATGCAACATCTTGGTTGGCATCTTGGTTGGCATGGGCAAGATGGGCCAAAATAACTGTTTCCGTGCTCTATGGCTCCATGATTATTTATCCGCAGGCCCTTGAATAATCGTAGTAATGTAAAGCAAAAATAACACAAGGAAATTAGAAGCATGAATGACAGTGGTACCATACTAATCATGAGAGACTGAATGAACATTCAGACTGAGAAACCAAATTAGCTGTAATGGTGTGGAGGATGAATTCATGGAGTGTGGAAGAAATGGTTTTCCAGATCATTGTGTTGAAGAACCAATATTGTATAATGAGAAATGATTAATTAATAATCTGGTATTTAGGGGGCCTTAGGGAAGAGTTATCATAACGTGATTAAAATATTATATAAAGATTAATGTAATTTAGTTCTGCATCAAACCAGAGTCAAAATCTAAATAAGGCAAATTATTAATGCATGAGGCATAAGTAAGCTGTGGTACATTTAGATGTAGAAACAGTAACCTGGAGATAAATACTAACTACTGGAGTATCTCAGTGGTCAAGGCGGTATCTGTGGAGGGAGGAAAAAGGCCCATTCTTCAGATCAAATCCCTGCATCATGACTCATTCAGTGTCTTTCATCTTCAAAAGTTCCATTATATTTCAGACTAGTTGCTACAGATTATATGGTAACAAATGTAACCCCTGTAATTAAGAAAGAAGGGGGAGAGATACAAGAAAGTACAGACTAATTAGCTTGATATCAACAAGAGAGAAAATGTTATCTTATCTTATAACTATTAAAAGTCTGATCTTGGATGTGGGTGGGTGTACTTACGTGCATGCATGTGTGTGTGTGTGTGTGTATGTGTAATCATACTGCTTGTAAAAACGACGCTCTGATGGTAAAATTTTTACATGTTCCTGTAGAGTTTTATCTCTTGAAGTCAAAAATCGGCTTACCTGAAAATTTCAAGCTTTCCACGCGCCTCCTGCTACGCACCGTTTTCCATGCGCTACGAGTTACATCTCCTCTCCTCCCTCTCCCTCCCCAGCCTTTCTCTTCCTCCCCCGGCGTCCCTCTTCCTCCCCACTCCCTCCCTTCCCTCTTTCCCCCGCCCCTCTCCCCCGCGCATTGAATGGACGGGACCTAACGGGTCCCCCTTGGTCTAGTATAATCTATTACTATGGAAGTATTAGCAGGATATTTTAAAAATAAGAGTAGGCCATAAGACCATAAGATCAGAATTAGGCCATTCGGTCTCAGTTGTTAAATAAATTCAAGACAGAAATTATTGGATTTTTAGATATTATAAGTAAAGGGGGGTGGAATATGTATTGGAAAAACAGCCAATAAACAGGCACTAATCGAGACACACAATAAACAGGAAAGGACAGAAAATATGCAATACTTTAAATAAATAAATAAATAAATACATACATACTTTAAATAAATGAAAATTATTTCGAACTCTGCTCATTGTTTCCCATACAAACGGACGCCTCGGTTGCAACAGATTTTGTCCACTAAAACCAAAATCCATTATAAAGTCCGCAATAACGAGGGTAAACTGTATTGAAATTTGGATTTGTTCCACACAGCACTTATTATTTCTAATCTGCCGGTACATGTTTAGACTAAGCATCTGGACTTAAACCTCCAGAGTCTTTGCCACCATGTTGAAAACCAGGCTCGTGCTCATTATCTGTTTTAATCTCCCTGGATAGTAGTTTTTAATTTTTAAATCATGGTACATGAAACCCTTTCTTTCATGTTCTCTCATGAAAATAGACCTGGTCTCAGAAAGGAAATATTTGCATGGTAAATGTAATAATCAGGAAACAGGTTAAAGCCTATTATCAGCATGGAGCATACACTATATGAGATCCCTTCACATTTCCTATGCAGTTGGAGTTTCTAATCGCATTGTGAAGTAGTTCCTTAGCACAGTGAAGGGATGTTGTGCAATAAACAGCAAGACTACTTCCTCTGCTTTGATGCTCACCGCAGAAGTAAGTAAACCACTTACTTTCATAAACTCCACAATGATCTCCATGTGGTACAGGAATATACAAATGCATCTGGTAAAGAGGGAGAATGCCAATCACTTGTTGGTGATACTTCACTCCGTCAAGCAAAACGAACATCCAAACAGCTGGTATTATACAACGTAAACCACAAATCTAATAAATGTAGTAGGCCTGATATCAGTCCGTAATCTTCATTTGCCACTTTTCACTTCATGTAAATACCAATCGCAAAATAGAAAATCTATTTTTCACAGTGAAGTCCAGCTCCGTGTTACTATGCTAAGAAATAATAAAGTGGTTATGATGCTACCGATACATATTTTCTCCTGATCTATGCACAATTTACTATGATGTAGGTAATTAATATAATTAAATATATCTTTAAACTTATCTACTGTATTCAACATTTTAATATTTTCACACCTTGAAAGAAAATGGGTATATGATGCCTTATCGTGTACGGACATAGCTTAAAGTGTCAATTACAATACTTAGGAATTTGAACAAGACATTGAATATATCAACATTAATGTTAATTTACCAAATAGTGAAAAGCCTGGATAGAGTGGATGTGGAGAGGATGTTTCCACTTGTGGGAGAGTCTAGGACCAGAGGCCATAGCATAAAAATAAAAAGGATATACCTTTAGAAAGCAGATGAGAAGTAATTTCTTTCATTGGAGGATGGTGAATCTGTGGAATTCATTGCCACGGACCGATGTCGAAGATGTCATTGGGGATTTTTAAGGCATAGATTGACAGATTTTTGATTAGTTAGGGTGTCAGGTGCTATGGGGAGAAGGCAGGAGAATCGGGTTGAGGGGGGAAGATAGATCAGGCATGATTGAATGGCGGAGAAGACTTAATGGGTCGAATGGCCTAATTTTACTCCTATAACTTATGAATTTATGAACATTAACCTGATAAGGGCAATCCTTTATGTAAACCATATTTTTGGTCTTTTATTTTACTTTAGCACCTAAACCTATTTTGAAGAACTGGCTAAATATGAAAGCTCAAAAATATGATTAATTTCCAAATTTTTGATAGGGATTAACTGTTTAAATCTAGAGGCTTCATTCTATTTAACCGTTTGAAAAATGATGCAAAGTATAAATCACAGCAATACAAGATGATGTCGAACACTAAATCTGAAGAATCTTTGAAAATGTTTTAATGGATTCAATCAATCTTAGCCTCAGAAGTGCACAGCAAGAGATAGCTGGATTTTCATAGAGATGCTCTGTAATGCCAGTTTACAAAGAAATTCTCAATAGGTCTTAAAAAGACACGGGATTAAGGATTAAAACTACTAATATTTATTGCAGAAATGACATATTCAGGGACAATTTTTGTCATCAGCTGTCTTCAGGCAAGTGAACCATCTTATCACCAACGAGAGAGCGGTCCTGAGCTACCATTTACCTAATTGAAGATTCTCGGACTATCTTTAACCGGACATTGTTAGATTTTATCCTGCATTAAATGCTATACCCTTTATTCTGTGTCTGTACACTGTGGACGGCTAGATTGTAATCATGCATAATTTTTGCGCTGACTGGATAGAGCGCAACAATAAAAGCTTTTCGCTGCAACTCGGTACACGTGACAATAATGAACTAAACTAAACTATCCTTGGCAAACAAATTTCAATGGAAGCAAGTGTGAGATATTACATTTAATAAGAAAAGAAGGAGTTTGTTTTTTATGGAAAACAACATCTGAATTTGGTGGCGATGTGAAGGTTGCTGGGAACACAGAAGACTGAAACCCGTTACACATCATTAACGTAAAAAGAAAAACAAAATGGCCATCAGAGTTTATTTCTAAAGAGAAGGTGCAGAAAATCAGAAAATGCGTCCTGGATCTTAGCTGGATTGTGTTCCTTTATGAAACGTTTATGAAAAGACATACCAGAGAGGATCAGAGACGTGCAGATGTACATCTGGCAGAGGATCAGAGTCTTCACTCGTTTCTGTGGGAATCCCTAGCCTACATATTAGGAAGGTAAAGGTAAGCTCTTATTTTTTTTTTTTACAGCAATTTATTACTTATGCTTCCAATATTGCTTTTTCATCTCCCTTGCTTTCATTCATCTCCTTCTAGTTGTATCTCCTCCAAGAAGATCATTGATGATTAACAAGCCTTCACCATCCTTTCTCAGCTGGCACCAGAGGACATCAGGTTCAAGATGAGGGGGGTGGAGGGGGGGGGGAGATTTATTGATTGGTAGGGGTGTTAGGGGTTATGGGGAGAAGACGGGAGAATGGGCTTGAGAGTAAAAGATAGATCAGCCATGATCAATGGGCCAAATGGTCTAATTAGAAACATAGAAAATAGGTGCAGGAGTAGGCCATTCGGCCCTTTGAGAGCACCGCCATTCAATATATTCATGGCTGATCAATCAGAATCATTACCCTGTTCCTGCTTTCTCCCTATATCCCTTGATTCCGTTGCCCTAAGAGCTATATCTATACCTAATTCTGATCCTATAGCTTATGAACTTATTTAATAGGAACCTGAGGAGTAACTTTTTTTACAGAAAGGGTGGTGGGTGTAAGGAACAAGCAGCCAAAGATGTAGCTGAGGCCTTCTCACCAAAGCCAGCCTCTCCCCAGGCACATTCTTCTACAACTGGAGATGCAACAGCTGTCCCTATATACATCCTCCCTCGACTCTGTCCAGGGACCCTGACAGTCCTTTCAGGTTAGACAGAGGTTCACTTGCACCTCCTCCAACACCATCTACTGTATCCATTGTTCCAGGTGTGGACTCCTAGACATCGGCGAGACCAAAGCGTAGACTGGACGATCGTTTTGCTGAACACCTTCACTCAGTCCGCCAGAGCCTGCGTGATTGCTAAACACTTTAACTGCTCTTTCTATTCCCATGCTGACCTGTCTGTCCAGAGTCTCCTCCATTGTCACATGCAAATTGGAGGAACAGCACCTCATATTTCGCTTGGGCAGCTTACAACCCAGCGGTATGAATATTGATTTCTCTAACTTCATTTAACCCTTGCATCCCCTCTTTCTCTGTCTCTCCCCTTCCCTAGTCAATGTACTAGTTTCACTGGTGTTCTGATAAGTGTCATTGTCTGTATCACTGGGTTTCACCTAGCCCACAGCTAACAATGGACTGCTTCCTCAATCATCGTTACTTTTTTGCACATCTTCCATTTCTTTGTTCTATATCTCTCTGTATCACTGTCTATATCTGTCGTTTCCCTTTCCGCTGACTCTCAATCTGAAGAAGGGTATCGACCCAAAACATCACCAATTCAATCTCTCTACAGATATGCTGCCAGGCCTCCAGAGTTACTCGAGCATTTTGTGTGTATCTACTGAGTTTAGTTTGGTTTAGTTGATTGTACCGAGGGACAGTGAAAAACCTTTGCTGCATGCTAACCAGTCAGTGGAAAGGCTATCCAGTGCGCTCCATAATGTTTGGGACAAAGACCCATCATTTATATATTTGCCTCTGTACTCCACAATTTGAGATTTGTAATAGAAAAAAAAATCACCTGTGGTTAAAGTGCACATTGTCAGATTTTAATAAAGGCCATTTTTATATATTTTGGTTTCACCATGTAGAAATTATAGCTGTGTTTATACCTAGTCCCCCCCCCCTCCCCCTCTTTTTTTTTCAGGGCACCATAATGTTTAGGACACAGCAATATCATGTAAATGAAAGTGGTTCATTTGAAATGAAAATATTAGAATTTTTTTCATATCCTTTGCATGCAGTGAGTGCTTGAAGTCTGCGATTCATGAGCATCACCAGTTACTGGGTGTTTTCTCTGGTGATGCTCTGCCAGGCCTGTATTGCAGCCATCTTTAGTTTATGCTTGTTTTGCGGGCTAGTCCCCTTCAGTTTTCCCTTCAGCATATAAACGGCATGCTCATTTGGGTTCAGATCGGGTGATTGACTTGGTCACTCAAGAATTGACAATTGTTTCGCTTTGAAAAACTCCTTTTTGCTTTAGCAGTATGTTTGGGGTCATTGTCTTGCTGTAGAATGAACCACCGGCCAATGAGTTTTGAGATATTTGTTTGAACTTGAGCAGATAGCATGTGTTTATACACTTCAGAATGCGTTATGCTACTACCATCAGCAGTTGTATCATCAATGAAGATAAGTGAACCAGTACCTTCAGCAGCCATAAATGTCCAGGCCATAATGCCCCCACCACCGTGTTTCACAGATGAGGTGGTATGCTTTGGATCTTGGGCAGTTCCTTCTCTCCTCCATATTTTGCTCTTGCCATCACTCTGATATGTTAACCTTCGTCTCATCTGTCCACAAAACCTTTTTTACCAGAACTGTGGTTGCTCTTTTAGGTACTTCTTGGCAAACTGTAACCTGGCCATCCTATTTTTGTGGCTAACCAGTGGTGTGCATCTAGCAATGGAGCCTCTGTATTTCTGTTCATGAAAACTTCTGCGGACAGTGGTCATTGACAAATCCACACCTGACTCCTGAAGAGTGTTTCTGATCTGTCGGACAGGTGTTTGGGGATTTTTCTTTATTACAGAGAGAATTCTTCTGTCATCAGATGTGGAGGTCTTCCTTAACCTTTGTGATTAGTAAGCTCACCAGTGCTCTCTTTCTTCTTAATGATGTTCCAAGCAGTTGATTTTGGTAAGCCTAAGGTTTGGCTGAAGCCTTATTGACCCTCAGTCTCATAATGGCTTCTTTGACTTTCATTGGCACAACTTTTGTCCACATGTTGATAAACAGCAATAAAAGTTTCCAAAGGTGATGGAAAAACTGGAGAAAAGACTAGGTGCTGTGAACACTCTTATACCTGCATTATAACCAAATAACAATTTACAGCACGGAAACAGGCCATCTCGACCCTTCTAGTCCGTGCTGAACACGTGTTCTCCCCTAGTCCCATATACCTGCGCTCAGACTATAACCCTCCATTCCTTTCCCGTCCATATAACTATCCAATTTATTTTTAAATGATAAAAACGAACCTGCCTCCACCACCTTCACTGGAAGCTCATTCTACACAGCCACCACTCTCTGAGTAAAGAAGTTCCCCCTTATGTTACCCCTAAACTTCTGTCCCTTAATTCTCAAGTCATGTCCCCTTGTTTGAATCTTCCCTAATCTCAGTGGGAAAAGCTTATCCACGTCAACTCTGTCTCTCCCTCTCATCATTTTAAAGACCTCTATCAAGTCCCCCCTTAACCTTCTGCGCTCCAAAGAATAAAGCCCTAACTTGTTCAGCCTTTCTCTGTAACTTAGCTGCTGAAACCCAGGCAACATTCTAGTAAATCTCCTCTGTACTCTCTCTATTTTGTTGACCTCCTTCCTATAATTAGGCAACCAAAATTGTACACCATACTCCAGAATTGGCCTCACCAATGCCTTGTACAATTTTAACATTACATCCCAACTTCTATACTCAATGCTCTGATTTATAAAGGCCAGCACACCAAAAGCTTTCTTTACCACCCCATCTACATGAGATTCCACTTTCAGGGAACTGTGCACAGTTATTCCCAGATCCCTCTGTTCACCTGCATTCTTCAATTCCCTACCATTTACCATGTACGTCCTATTTTGATTTGTCCTGCCAAGATGTAGCACCTCACACTTATCAGCATTAAACTCCATCTGCCATCTTTCAGCCCACTCTTCCAACTGGCATAAATCTCTCTGTAGACTTTGAAAATCTACTTCATTATCCACAACCCCGCCTATCTTAGTATCATCTGCATACTTACTAATCCAATTTACCACACCATCATTCAGATCATTGTACATGACAAACAACAGTGGACCCAACACAGATCCCTGTGGCACCCCATTAAGGAGGCATTTAAAGACACCTGAGCAATTACAAACATTTAGTGACACCATGTGTCCCAAACATTATGGTGCCCTGAAATGGGGGGACCATGTATAAACATAGCTATAATTTTCTACATCGTAAAACCAAAATGTATAAAAATGGCCTTTATTAAAATCTGACAATTGTGCAGTTTAACCACATGTGATTTTTTTAATTACAAATCTCAAATTGTGGAGTACAGAGGCAAATAAATAAACGATGGGTCGTTGTCCAAATATTATGGAGGGCACTGTACATGATTACAACCAAGCTGTCCACAGTGTACAGATGCAGGATAAAGGGAATAAGAATTACTGCTGCTGGAGTAGAGATTTAAAAGAGTGAAGTGATTGCCCATTTTAAAATACCCAATGACCATCTGTGGCAGTGAATTGCACAGATTCATTACCCTCTGGGGTTAAATAAATTCTTCCTCATCTCCTTTCCCTCTCACCATTGGTAAATCTCCATGTGATCCAGTCACACCTGATGTTAGCCACCCACCCGATCCATAATCTTCTCACTCAATCTTTTCAAGTCTTCTTTCTCTTCAAATCCCACCTAAACATCTTTAAGGATCCTATTCCAATATCCTATCTGCCAAGGTCATTCAACACACCCTACTACCCCAGCTGGGTTGTCGAGCCAGTACACGTAACCATAACGCTGCCTCCATGTGACCCCCCCCCCGCCGCCAACCCACCCTTGGAAATGTGAGAATGCTTGCGTCCATTCTGTGGCGGATTTAAAGAATACATTTGGCCAAATAGGTGCATTGTTCCCAAATCAAAAGAAGAGGACCTTCCAGCAAAGCAGAAGACTATAGGAGCAAGAACAGACATAGTCCTTCAAGCCTGCCTACTGTTCAATATGGTCATGTCTAATCTGCTCGTGGCCTCACCTCCTCTTGTGTGTCCATTCCCCAAAGGCCTCAAAATTGATAATAACAAACTGATAATCATCGTCATAATCATGGTCTTGAACATTATTATTGTGTGTAGTAGTGATTTCTGAATGTAACATCTCATGTTACGTTGAAGACAACACATTTAATGTAGGGTCCCAACCTGAAACATCATCTATATCATCATCCCAACCCGAAACATCATCTATATCATCATCATCATCATGAAACATCATCTCCAGAGATGCTCCCGACCCGCTAAGTTACTCCAGCACTTTGTGCCTTTTTTTTCGAAAGCAGCATCTACAGTTCCTTGTTCCTTCATGACATGTTTAGGCATGCTAGCTTCATCTCATTTAATGCTGATCTTTAAACATTTCAAATACACAATGACGAGACAAACATAAGAGTTCTGTATTTGACCTCTACTAAATAATGTCATTACAACTACTTCAAAAGAATACAAAACTTTGGTTTAATCTGAACCCCAGGGAAATCAAATATGCAGTTCAGCAGATAAAAGCCAAGCAGCCTTAGCCTTTTGAATTTTTGGTTTGCACTTCACATGGATTACAAAAAGACATTTGGAAATGAAAATGACCAGGAAATCTATGCCAGGAAGGACACAAGCGTTTAAAACCCACCAATAAATCTGGTCGCTCAAGCTGCTGCAGCACAGCAGTGGCTAATTGGCAGGTTTTATAAAAATGAACTCATTTATGTGCTCGAAGAGCTGCAGATCGAGCCAAGGTCATTATCGAAAACTTCTCTAAAAATACACCATGGGCTAATGTCTGATTTATGTTCATTAGGTTGGTGCTCAAGGTGCATTTTTTTTAGATTAGATTAGAGATACAGTGTGGAAACAGGCCCTTCGGCCCACCGATTCCACGCCGACCAACAATCACGATTACACTAAATCCAACCCATACACTAGAAGCCAATTAACCTATAAATCTGCACATCTTTGCAGTGTGGGAGGAAGCTGGAGAACCCGCAGAAAACCCACACGGTCATAGAGAGCGTACACACTCTGTACAGACTGCACCCATAGCCAGGATCGAACCCAGATCTTTGGTGCTGTAAGACTGCGCCAATGCACCCATTTATCTTCTTGTATGTTCTGTTTATGTGGCCTTTCCTGGTACTTTTCATTTGAGTTTTAGTGACCGTTTGCAACTCAGGGACACCTTAACCTGTAGTAACCACAAGAGACCGAAAACAAAACTGCATCTGATGCAAACTGCACCTGGCCCATTCCTCTTAACACTTCAAATCCATGGATCTGTCTAAATGTTTCTTAAACATTGCAATAGTTAGCAATGTTACAAAATTTTGAGATTTTAAAAATCAAGTCTGCAATTTATCCCATCAGATAAAGCACAAAAATAAGTTTAATTTGACACCTAATTCACTTTCATATCTTCAGTATTAAAAACGTTATGGCCATTTTCATACTCGGAAATTAGCATTTTGTTCCCTATTGATTTTCCATTGACTTAACACAAAAGCTGTGATCGAGGACAGTGAAATAGCCATAACTTGCTTAAAAATTAAGAGAACTGAAAGAAATTTTCAGTTATTATAGATTGAAGCATTCTGAAACAAATATGAAACAATCTTACTTGGATGACCTGAAATTAAAGCATATAATTAGTTAGTTACCCAATTGTAGCTAATTCCAAACTTCAATTACTAGATCTAAACATCTATCAATTTCTTAAGAAAAGATGAACATTTTTAAATAGCCTAAGTGTCCAAATAACATTCACAAAGAATTCACAATAATACATGATTTTAAAATCTCATTTACATTAATTTATAGGCCTAATGGAAGGAATTTAGTGTTCAATTGCTGTAAATTAATGGCCATTTAAATCAGATTTCGAGTGGGATCCTGTGGAACTCTGTGGAACGCGCTGGTTTAGAACGTTCCCATTGCGGTAGATTTGTACCCCCAAATGCCCAGAAAAATACTGCGGGATTTAATGGGGCCCCAAATTAGCTACTCGCAACATAAAACTTTGTATAAAGGGATCTTAAGAAGCGCTTTTTAATGTAAAAATAAACAACCTACCTTCTGTTGCCCCCTGTATGAGATCCATCCTGTTGTCGGCGGTCGCGGGTTTAGAGGATAATTTTAAACCTACTATAACAATTAAATTAACCATTTAAATTTAAAAATAGCCGCAGCATACGTACCTGGCAGCGATTTTTTTTTCGTCAGCAACTAAGTTGGCTGAACAACCTCGATTTGAATAGCCTAGGGAAAATCGCGTTTTAAACCCGCCCCCTTCTCAACGGCGCCAAAATCACGCACACGGGCTGGGACAGATCTGCAGCCCCGCTCAAGGTAGGTTTTGCAACATACCTACAATAGTACCTGCCTCAACTACCTTCTCTGGCAGCTTGTTCCATACACCCACTACTCTCTGTGTGAAAAAGTTACCCCACAGGCAAACTATTAAATCCTTCCCTCCTCATCATAAACCAAGGTCCTCTTCTCCCCATAACCTTAATGCCCTTAATAATCAAGAACTTATCAACATCTGCTTTAAAAATATCCAATGACATGGCCTCCACCATCATCTTTGGCAATGAATTCCACTGATTCACCACCTTCTAGCATGGGTGGATGGCAGAAGACAATGTGGCAATCAAGCGGGCTTTTCTGGTTGTCTGCCAGTGACTAGTGGAGTTCCGCAAGGGTAGGTGCTGGAACCGTTATTCTTCACGTTGTATATTAATGATTTGGACGAGGAGATTGAAGGCTTTGTGGCAAAGTTTGCAGATTTTACAAAAATAGGTGGAGGGGCCTGTAGTATAGAGAAAGCAGGTACTCTGCAGAAGGACTTGGACAGGTTGGGAGAGTGGGCAGAGAAGTTGCAAATGGAATATGGTGTAGCAAAGTGTGGAGTCATGCATTTTGGTAGTAGGAATAAAGGCATAGACTATTTTTATAGATGGGGTGAGAATCCAGAAATCGGAGGTGCAAAGGGACTTTGCTAATGCTGGTGCAGGAATCCAAAAAAGTTAATCTGCAAGTCGAATCGGTAGTAAAGAAAGCAATCTCAATACTAGGATTTATTTCAAGAGGGCTTGTATACAAAAACAGATATGTAATGTTGAGGCTCTATGAGGCTGCATTTGGAATATTGTGAGCAATGTTTAAGAAACATTTAGACGGTGGTGCCGTCAGCGATGGCAGCTTCGCCAACGGTCTGTCTGTCTTTTTGTCTTTTTTGTTATTTTTAGTGTGTTTTAAAGAACATTTGTTAAAGTTCTCTGGTTGTTTTATATGGGGGGGTGGGGGGGTCGGGGAAACTTTTTTTCAATCTCTTAACTTGCCCGAGATGCTATTGTTTTCCGGATCGTATCTCCGGTCGCTCTGCGGCCTAACATCATGGAGCTGGCGGCCTTACTCAAGACTCACTTTGAGTCCCACTGCGGGGTCATGGACTTACCATCAGAGCCTGCGATCCCTTGCCTGGGATAAACACTCCAACCGAAGATCGAGGAGCTCGCAGTCTCGGGTAAAGACCGATTTTGGGAAACTCCAAGTTGTAAGAGGTTCGACCAGCCCCGAACCGGGGTCCGATCGCCCGGCGCGGGGGCGCTGAGATCCCCCCAATGCAGGAGCTTGATCGCCCAGGTGCGGAGGACCTGACCGCTGGCTACGGGAGCCAAGATAGTTCCGTCAACGGAAGGCTCAAGGCCCCCTACCACGGGAGAACAAAGAAGGGAAGAGATTGAACTTTTTTTCGCCTTCCATCACAGTGAGGAATGTGGAGGAGTCACTGTGGTGGATGATCATGTTAAAATATATTTTGTGTGTTTTGTTGCTTTTTATTGGTATGACTGTATGGCAAATCAAATTCCTCGTATGTTACAAAACATACTTGGCTAATAAAGTATGATTATGATTATCATGATTTTGAATTTTGGGCACCAGATCTGAGGAAAGATGTGCTGGCTCTGGAAAGGGTCCAGAGGAGGTTTACAAGAATGATCCCAGGATTGAGTAGGTTAACCAATGATGAGCGTTTGTCAGCACTAGGCCTGTACTCACTGGAGCTTAGAAGAATGAGGAGGGACCTCATTGAAACATACAGAATAGTGAAAGGCTTGGATAGAGTGGATGTGGAGAGGATGTTTCCACAAGTGGGAGAGTCTAGGACTAGAGGTCATAGCCTCAGAATTAAAGGATGTTCTTTTAGAAAGGAGATGAGGAGAAATTAGTCAGAGGGTGGTGAATCTGTGGAATTATTTGCTACAGAGGGATGTGGGACCGCCAGGGGCGCCGGGGAGATGGCCAGCCCTGCCGGCAGTCCGTTCATTTTTTCATCTTTTGTTATTTTTAGCTGACAACCCCCCGATGCAGGAGCTGACACAGAGGGCCCGAACGCCGCTGACTACGGGTCAAGATCCTCCCATCAACGGAGGGCTCGAGACCCCCGACCGAGGAAGAACAAAAGGAAGGCCTTGAACTTTATTTCGCCTTCCATTACAGTGAGGAATGTGTAGGAGTCACTGTGGTGGATGTTCATGTTAAAATGCGTTTTTAAGTGATTTGTTGCTTTTAACTGTATGACTGACTTGGCCAGTGAAATTCCTCGTATGTTGCAAAACATACTTGCCGAATAAAGTGTGATTCTGATTCTGGAGGCCAAGGCAGTGAATATTTTTAAGGCAGAGATAGATAGATAGATTCTTGGTTAGTTCAGGTGTCAGAGGTTATGGGGAGAAGGCAGGAGAATGGGGTTAGGAGGGAGAAATAGATCAGCCAGAGTATGGCTGAGTAGACCATCCTTATCTCCATTCTGAAGGTACATCCTTTTATTCTGAGGCTGTTCCCTGGAGTTCTAGACTTTCCCATTACTGGAAACATCCTCTCCACCTCCATTCTCTCTAGGCCTTTCATTATTCAGTAGGTTTCAACGAGAGTCCCCCTCATCCTTTTGGATGGTATGATCACCAACAATAGTGATGAATTCGACAAGTATCTTTTGCCAGAAATCTGAAAATTATCATTCATTCATCATTGATGAAAACATTATCGACGCAGTGGTGCTGGTTTCCAATGGGAATGGTGACGCACGCACCACACATCTCTGTCCTCCAGTTCCTGCGGACTTTGGAGTGTGTGCTTTATCATCATTCCTTACAATGCTATGTACGACAGTGATCGCAACTTCTACTTAAGTGTGGATGGCTAAAATGTAACAAAGCCATTAGGTTTTGAAAAATCTAATATACTCATGAACATATTCACCCAATTACGCTTTGCATTGGCATAAATACAATTCAGGTGATGAGTCTCACCATGCTTATTAACCTGTGACTACCTGGCCTTCCTTTCAGACTTACTTGCCATAGCCTTGACCTTCCTCTCTGCTTCTCACCCCTCTGCCAATCTAGTTTAAACCCTTCAGAGTAGCACTCATGAACTTCCCTTTGAAATTATTTGTTCTCCTCCAGTTCAGGTGCAACCTGTCGAGTAGTAGTTTGAAACATGCTGCACTCCTTCAACTGAGTTGGAGGATTTTGTACTTTTTCCAAAGAGTTTTTGGGAACATCCTTGAATATTTTCCTCTGTCCATCCAGTAAGCTGTTAGCAGGTCAGAACCGAGTATGTGGTGTCCATTTCAAAAATTTCCTTTGGCCAAGCAAATGATGTGTGGCCGGCCCAACATGTCTAAGTAGAATTAGGGACTCATTGCCAGAGATGCTACCTGGTGGAGTCATAGTCATATAGCGTGGAAACAGGCCCTTCGACCCAACATGCCCCATCTACATGTCCTACCTGTCCAGGGTTGACCAATAACCTTCTAAGCCTATCCTATCCAAGTACCTGTCCAAATGTTTCTTAAACATAATGATATTACTCGTGGAGAAAAGCTGTTTTTAAGTCCGGCTGTGGCAGCTTTGACAGTCCGGAGTCGTCAGAGGGAAGTGATTCAAAGAGTTTGTAGCCAGGGTGAGAGGGGTCAGAGATTATCTTACCCTTGCTTCCTGGCCCTTGCAGTGTACAGTTTGTCAATGGAGGGAAGGTCGCAGCCAATAACCTACACAGCTGATCGGACGATTTGCTGCAGCCTCCGGATGTTGTGCTTGGTGGCTGAGCCAAACCAGGCCATGATAGAGAAGGTGAGGACAGACTCTACGATGGCCGTTTAGAATTGGACCCTGATTGCCTGTGGCAGGTTATGCTTCCTCAGCTGCCGCAGGAGGTACATCCTCTTTTGTGCCTTTTTGACTGTGGAGTCGATGGTAGCCCCCTAAGGTCCTTGGAGATGATGGTTCCCAGGAACTTAAAAGACTCCACAGATGTGACTGTGGTGTTGTTGATGGTGAGTGGGGTGAGGGGAGGGGGAGCTCTCCTAAAGTCTACTATCAATTCCACTGTCTTAAGAGCATTGAGCTCTAGGTTGTTGCGATTTCACCAGGACGCCAGCTGTGACTGCGTTATTCACAGATCTATTGGCCCGATATGCAAACTGCAGAGGGTCCAGCAGGGGGTTTGTGATATTTTTCAGCTTGGCCAGCACAACCCTTTCAAGGGTCTTCATGACTACAGAGGTCAGTGCAACAGGCCTGTAATCATTAAGACCAGTAAAGACCCCATATCTGCCTTCCGCAAAGACCGCTCCCCCCATAACTCCATTGCCAATTCTTCCCTTCCCTCCCGTACCACCCCCTCCCCGGGCACTTTCCCTTGCAACCATTAGAGATGCAACACTTGTCCCTTTACCTCCCCCCTCGACTCCATTCAAAGACCCAAACAGTCGTTCCAGGTGCGACGGAGGTTTACCTGCATATCCTCCAACCTCGTCTATTGCATCCGCTGCTCTAGATGTCAGCAGATCTATATCGGTGAGACCAAGCGGAGGTTGGGCGATCGTTTCGCCGAACACCTCCGTTCGGTCCGCAATAACCAACCTGACCTCCCGGGTGGCTCAGCACTTCAACTCCCCCTCCCATTCCATATCCGACCTCTCTGTCCTGGGTCTCCTCCATGGCCAGAGCGAGCAACACCGGAAATTGGAGGAACAGCACCTCATATTCCGCTTGGGGAGTCTGCATCCTGGGGGCATGAACATCGAATTCTCCCAATTTTGTTAGTCCTTGCTGTCTCCTCCCATTCCTCAGCCCTCCTGCTGTCTCCTCCCATCCTCCAGCCTTCGGGCTCCTCCTCCTTTTTCCTCTCTTCTCCCCGCCCCCCCACCCCCGATCAGTCTGAAGAAGGGTTTCGGCCCGAAACGTTGCCTATTTCTTTCGCTCCATAGATGCTGCTGCACCCATTGAGTTTCTCCAGCATTTTTGTGTACCTTCAATTTTCCAGCATCTGCAGTTCTTTCTTAAACATTAAGACCAGTAATCCTTGCCTTTTTGGGTTAACCCGGGTCTCTGGCACTGTAAGACAGTAATCACCGCTGCACCACTGTGCCACCCTTGATTTATTTGGTTTTCCTTTGGTAATTAAAAACATATAATGCACAAGGTGGAATATTGAGTTTGAGCCACAAGGAGGGATTCTTATGACATTTTTAGCAACCACTGGTGTCACCGAGCCTGAAAAGATATCCGAGGCAGGTTCATATCTGTGATCACATCCTGTGTTTAAATATTACATGACAATTTTTCCCATTTCCACATTCCACAGCTGAAGAATTACGCTTGGTTCTTCAGAACAGCCAGCTGTGGGCTAAATTTACAAGCGCAAACATAGTGGCCCAAACTTTGTCAGAAAATCAGAGGATGCCAAAAAAAACATCAAATACGAAGCAAACATGGATGCGTTGAGTGGATTTTTATTTCTCCCAGAAGAGCAATTACAACGGATAATTAGCATAAAACCAACCCAGGAGAAGTTTCTTGGAGAATTTAAAATTCCATTCACGAGTCAGATGTCATTTGGGGAAGTACACAGATTCACGATTGCTCTTTTAATTAACAGAAAGATAGCTGCACAGAACTGCAACACTTACAACATTGTCTGGGGCAGTTTAGATCATGGTTGCAATGTTAAATCCCACTCTGTAAATTTCAAAAATAAATCACAGATATCTTTCCATAATAATATTCTCACCAGTCTAAATATCAGAATCATATCTCTTTCTAATAATTGATTTCCCTGCCCCAGTATTCAACAAACAGCTAGTGTTAAATTCAGGAAAACAAATAATTCTATTGAGCTCATTTACTAACTAAGAGCACACCTGAATACAGAAATCTCTACAAACTATTGCGTATTCCACATAGTGGGCAGCTCATAACCTACAAAATCAATAATCTTTGCGAAGTGAATCACAATCAAATAATTGTAATTTTTCAGGTTCAATTAACACCTAAGGTCACTGAGATTTTGTGCAAAGACAATAAGTGAGTTCGGTATTCCGAAAAACGCAAGGAATAATTTGTCAAAGGTCACTCGTGATTAACATTCTCAGCAGCAGTGCTGCTGCATGTATACAGACCTGTGTTTCATCCGTAGTCAGTATCGAACCCGGGTTTCCAGCCGCTGTTGAATTGCTACTGGACCGTCCCCGTCCCCTCCCGAATGTCCCATCCCTGTCCGGGGTGGCCGGAGATGTCCAGGGTGACCATAGGCTGACAAGACACCAGCCCAGAGCAGTGGTGGGCGGCCCAGGCTTACAGCCAGCACGGAGAAGAAGCTCCAACTCCAGCTCAACTCTGTCTGTCCCGCCGGGTTAACCAACAGCCCTGGACTGACGGGAAACCAGCCCGGAGCAGTGGAGTTAGCTCTTCTTCTTTAGTAAAATTATAAATTGTCTCTGGTGTGTAGGATAGTATTAGTGTATGGGGTCAGCGCGGACTCTGTGGGCCGAAGGGACTGTTTCTGCGCTGAATCTCTAAAGTCTAACAAGCTAAATGACAAAATCTAGAGATGTATTATTTTGACGTACCACAGAAATGCACAATTGACTACTTTTTCTAGTCAACTGCAGTTTTACTTGCTCAAAAGAAATAGGCGATTGGTAAAATTCTAAAGTATGGAGTGATAAAGATAGATAAACTGTAAACTATTTGGGACCCAGATGGTGATTGCAAAATTGAAAAAAAAAAAAAAATTATTATCTGATCTCAAACGTGTGTTTGGAGAAATTGCATTGGACTTCTGGTCCCACCTGTGTTTTGTTGCATTTCAGTTTCCAAGCAACTTTCTGAGAATGGTGACAGTGGCATTAATCACTAAGATGTGTATTGCAGAAGGATTAGAATTGATTACATTTGTTTGAGATTTATTGATTTTGAAAAGTATTGTTAATTGGGTAATAATGATTGAGTCTTTAAAATGCAAGTACATCCTAATTAGCTGAAAGGTCAATTATTGCAATTAGCTTTATGTTTTTGTGCAATTGGAAAATGCCTAATTCAATGATGGTTTTAAAAATGATAGAATATCATAAAGTATTCTTCTTTCCAAGGTGAAAGTACATACCAACTCTAGCAAAGGAGCAAACCAGCTTTTAACAAAGTGTTTAAGAAGGAACTGCAGATGCTGGAAAATCGAAGGTACACAAAAAAGCTGGAGAAACTCAGCGGGTGCAGCAGCATCTATGGAGCGAAGGAAAAAGGCAACCTTTTCGGGCCGAAACCTGGCCTTTTTCCTTCGCTCCATAGATGCTGCTGCACCCGCTGAGTTTCTCCAGCTTTTTTGTGTACCTTCAGCTTTTAACAAATATCTACTCCAACTTTTTGCAATGCAAAGAGGTAAGGTTCAGAAGAAGGGCTATGATCTGAAATGTCACCTACGCAAGTTCTCCAGAGATGCTCCAGCACTTGGTATTTTTTTTTTAGGTAAGTTTTGTTTAATTTAGAGATACAGCGTAGAAACAGGCTCTTTGCCCCCCGAGTCCTCACCGACTGACAATTACCCATACACTAGTTCTATGTTATCCCAGTTTCGCATCCTACACACAAGGGGCAATTTACAGAAGCCAATTAGCCTACAAACTGGTATGTCTTTGGAATGTGGGAGGAAACCAGAGCACCAGGAGAAAGCCCACATAGTCACAGAGAAAACATAAAATATTTGTACACGCAGCACCCATAGTCAGATTGGTACCCAGGCTCTGGTTTCAAACAATCAGTGCAAATTGACCTTGTTTCAAAAATCAGATTGTTCTTGATGTTTAAATGCATCCTTGAAGTTTTGCTCAGAAATGAATCCAAGCTTGCCTATCTAATTTTCCCCCTTGTTTTGGAGGTCTACAGTAGCCATGATTTACTGGTTATTTGCTTGCCTCATTCTGCCCAACAAACTCTTGTCCTAACAAATGGCAGGACCCGTTTTACAGTCATTCTGAACCTGCCAACACAATCTGAAGAGGGGCAATGCATTGTGTGGGAGCTCCTAGGCTCCAAAGAATAAAGTCCTAGCCTGCCCAATTGCTCCCCATTGTTCAGGTCCTCAACTTCGAAAGATCTCATAAAACTTCTTTGCACTCTTCCACGCTTAATGACGTCCTTCCTATAGCATGGTGACCAAAACTAAAGTCAATGTTCCAACTGCTTCCTCGCCAATGTCTCATACAACTGTAACATAACATCCCAATTTCTATACTTCTATAGACCGATGAAAGCCAATGTACCAAAGCCTTCTTGACCGTCCCATCCACCTATGATGCCACTTCCAGGGAACTGTGTACGCACCTCTGCTCTACAACCTTCCCCGGAGGCCTGCCATTCACTATGAAGGTCCTCCCTCAGTTTGACTTCCCAAAATGCAAAACTTGCACTTATCTGCCTTAAACTCCATTAAACATCCCTCAGCCCATTAAGCCCAACCGGTCAAGATCCAGCCCTAATTTTTTTAAAACAACCTTCGCTATCTACAAATCCACCCACTTTAGTGTCATCTGCAAATTTACTAATGATGTCTTGTGCATTCTCATCCAAATTGTTGATATAAACCATGACCAGCAATGGGCCGAGCACTGATCCCTGAGGCACACCATTAGTAATATGCCTCCAGTCTAAACATAGACAATGTCTACGGCTTTGCCCTCATCAAAGGAAAGGGTGCACAAAAGAATTATGAGGATGATATCAGATCTTGAGAATTTGAGTTTTAAGGAGAAGCTAGTTCTGCTGGATCTATTTTTGCTGGAGTGTAGAAGTGAGGAGCAACCAAAAGGGCATACATTAGGTGAATAGCAACTGTTTATTAACCCCAGGCTGAGGAGTAAAAAAGAGAGAATAGGCTTAAGATGAGGGGGAAAAGACTGGAGGTATGTAGCAAATTAGAAACAGGGAGGAGTTAAGTTCCATGTTTAGCTTAGAGATACAGGGCAGAAACAGGCCCACCCAGTCCAAGCCTTCCAGCAATCCCCATACACTAGCACTATCCTACATACTAGGGACAATTTTACAATTTTTACCAAAGCCAAATCATCCTACAAACCTGTACATATTTCGAATGTAGGAGGAAACCAGAGCACCCAGAGAAAACCCACGTGGTCTCAGGGAGAAAGTACAAACTCCTTACAGACAGCACCCGCAGTCAGGATCGAACCCGGGCCTCTGGCACTGGAAGGCAGCAACTCTACCATTGTGCCACCGTTCCGCTGAGAGAAAATAGATTACATGGGAGTAATTGGGGATTGATAGGATTGTTTGGAAAGCCAACATTGACTTGAAATGCACATACTTTCCTTCTACAACACGATAAATGTCAATGATAGGCCCTTAAAAAAGGCAGTGAAACTTGCAACGCATCTCAATGAGAGATAAACAAAACTGAACTATAATGAGGAATAGTTTCTCAATTTATTCCATATTATACTCTGAAGAATTCTCTTTTCTGTACAGAACCAATGCTTGCACCTAAATGAAGCTGTAAAAATGAACTAATAATTTCTTGTTTCATTTCCAGTATCAAACGCACCAAGGCTGAATGTTATACCCTAAGGAACTTGTCTCACACTGAAACCTGAGCAAATGTGGTGTTGATAATTTTCATTGGTCTGCTGGCATAGATCAATATTACAACTTAACTTCCACTTTAGCAGATGAGATGTGACTTGGAGTCACAGCTTAAAATGAAAGAAACCTTTAAAACTGCCCAAGGCGTCACATTAGTTGTAGAACATTAGGCTTTAGTGCTCAGGATTTAAGCTAGGTTCTCAGGTTTGAATGTATTTTAAACTCAGCTTGTATCAGATCGGATAAATCATAGACTCTGAACTTAACTACACATTAACATGTTGAGGAAGCAGTGGATATTATATTGAGGAGGAGGAAGAAATAAAAACACCCAGTCACATAAATCAGTCATTAAGAACATGTAATTACAAAAAAAACACCTCTTTGTGGCTTTTCATTGGTGCAAAACACACACACACACACACACACACACACACACACACACACACACACACACACACACACACACGGGGAGAGCAGGAAACTAGCAGAAAAAAATGCTACTTCCATGTGAGCATCTAAAATACAACATCTTAATAATCATTTGATTCAAGTGACTTGAAACGTAATTCACAAAATACTTATTTTCTCATTTCTCAACAATCTTCCCTATGGACACAGAACATTGCAGTCCCACTGGATGTCAAGAGGAATTGCATCAGAATTGTTGAATCACAGCAAAATCCAAGTTATTTTTCATGTATTATATGTTTTATTCTCTGGCGCATTTTTAAATTTGCTTATCCTCGCTTGTCTCCGAGTTCCCTTTTGCTTGAAACTGCAAATGAACACTATTTTGTTTTTAACTGTGATTGACTAAAGTAAATTAATTTTTGTGGGATTAGAATTTGTACATTTGACTTGTTCTAACAATATGAAATGCAAGTGAGAATTTAAATGATATTTTGAATCATTCAGTTCCAGTGATTGTTGGTGTAAGTGGAAGCATCAGAGGAACACCAATTCTTACCTCCTCTAAGTCTTCTTTTATTGCTTTTTGCCAAAAATTTTGAACAGCGGCGATGTATTTCTTGTCTGTGACGTAACAGTTTGCCAGCAAGATATTGCTCAGTTTTGTTCCACTTTTTGTTGCTTGCAGAATTTTCTGCACATGGTTTAGAGAGAGAGCAGCTTCAGGCCTGACACCTCCTTCGATAAGCTGCATGGTGCATGGGACCAAACCTATTTGTCCTGCACAAAATATCTCATCGCCAATCTAAGAGGATAAATGAAATTAATTAGTAAAATGCCAAACTCCATCAAGAAGAAAGAGACACTTTAAAAAACAAATCAATCAAAAAGAATAAAAAGTGCATGGTAAAAATTGGCCTTCTGATATGTATGATAAACACAATGTTGTAACATCTAATCATTCCATTCAGTGCATGAAATTTGGTTCCATTGACAGAATTTGAGAAAAGGTTTCATATACCTTCATTAATGCATCCCACATTTGGCACATGCATTGCACAATGAAGATCTACCACTGTGTTTATATACACACACACACACTACAGAATGACAGAAAACATTTACTATTGTGCATGTAATCAAAATCCTCAAGCAGAGATCCCACACACACACACACACAGTGCAATTATGTCCTATTGTCAAATGTTTATCATATAGCTGTTATTCCTATCTCAAGAAGTCAAGTCAAGAGAGTTTATTGTCATGTGTCCCTGACAGGACAATGAAATTCTTGCTTTGCTTCAGCACAACAGAACATAGTAGGCATTGACTACAAAACAGATCAGTGTGTCCATATACCATTAAATACGTAAATACACACATGAATAAATAAACTGATCAAGTGCAAATAACAGATAATGGGTTATTAATGTTCAGAGTTTTGTCCGAGCCGAGTTTAATACTCTGATGGCTGTGGGGAAGCAGCTATTCCTGAACCTGGTTGTTGCAGTCTTCAGGCTCCTGTACCTTCTACTTGAAGGTAGCAGGGAGATGAGTGTGTGGCCAGGATGGTGTGGGTCCTTGATGATATTGCCAGCCTTTTTGAGGCAGCGACTGCGATAGATCCCATCGATGGAAGGGAGGTCAGAGCCGATGATGGACTGGGCAGTGTTTACTACTTTTTGTAGTCATTTCCTCTCCAGGGCGCTCAAGTTGCTGAACCAAACCATGATGCAACCCATCAGCATGCTCTCTACTGCGCACCTGTAGAAGTTAGAGAGAGTCCTCCTTGACAAACCAACTCTCCATAATCTTCTCAGGAAATAGAGGTGCTGATGAGCTTTCTTAATAATTGCATTAGTGTTCTCGGACCAGGAAAGATCTTCAGAGATGTGCACGCCCAGTCCAGGTTTTTGTCGAGGTAGGAGTTAATTTGCTCCACGATCAACCTCTCAAAGCACTTCATCACCACAGGCGTTAGTGCCACTGGTCGATAGTCATTGAGGCACATCACCTCGCTCTTCTTGGGCACTGGTATAATTGATGCCCTTTTGAACCTCAGAAGTGAGAGGTTGAAAATGTCCATAAAAACTATCTATTCCTTTACCAAATACAATACATTTAACTACATATAGAAAATAAAATTAATTATGATTGACCTATCTATTCTTTTACAAAATACATTTTTTCTATTCAAACTACACATAGAAAGTAAATTAAATAAGACTATGGAAAAAGATTCTCCGCACACAATTGCTTAATTATTGTCACTGAAATATGAACCCAATTAATCATGAGGCAGATATCTGTTTTCTAATGTCTGCAGTTTAGTTTTATTGCTATATAAACTGCCAAATTTTTGAAGGGCACATTTTCAGGAATTTGAAGCTCTTGACCCTTTCAACCATCGACCCGTTGATATAAACGGGACTGTGGGTCCCCATCCTACTCCTTCCAAAGTCCACAATCAGTTCCTTGGTTTTGCTGGGGTTGAGGGCCAGGTTATTGCGCTGGCACCATATGGACAGTAGCTCGATCTCTCTTCTATATTCCGACTCATCCCCATCAGTGATACATCCCACAACAGTGGTGTCGTCATCGAACTTGATGATGGAGTTCGCACTATGACCGGCTATGCAGTCATGATATAGAGTGAGTACAGCAGGGGGCTGAGCACGTAGCCTTGAGGTGCTCCCGTGCTGATTGTTATCGAGTATGACACATTTCCACCAATACAAACAGACTGTGGTCTGTGAATGAGGAAGTTGAGGATCCAATTGCAGAGGGATGTGCAGAGAGCCAGTTCTGCGAGTTTGGTAACCAACTTGGAGAGGATGATTGTATTAAATGCCGAGCTGTAATCAATGAACAGCCTGACAATATGACACAAACTGTCAATGATAGATTCACAAAAAACTAAGCATGCTCTTAGGTACGGGGATATCATCGTTGGCAGCAATGCGCAAGAAAGAACTGCAGATGCTGGTTTAAATTGAAGGTGGACACAAAATGCTGGAGTGACTCAGCAGGTGAGGCAGCATCTCTGGAGAGAAGGAATGGGCGACGTTTCGGGTCGAGAAGTTTCAGTCTGAAGAAGGGTCTCGACCCGAAACGTCGCCCATTCCTTCTCTCCAGAGATGCTGCCTGTCCCGCTGAGTTACTCCTGCATTTTGTGTCTACTGTTGGTAGTAAGTTACATTGGCACGGTGGTACAGCGGTAGTGTTGCTGCCTTCCACAGCCAGGGACTTAGGTTCGATCCTGACTATGGCTGCTGTCTGTGCGGAAATTGTATATTCTCCCAGTGACCGCGTGGGTTTCTCCAGGTGCCCCAGTTTCCTTCAACATTCCAAAGACGTAGTTTTATATATTCATTGGCTTTGTTAAGAATTGTACATGGTCCTAAATGTGTAGGATAGGGCTAGTATATGTGGATTGCTGGTCAATGTGGACTCAGTGGGCTGAAGGGCCTGTTTCCACGTTGTATCTCTAAACTAAACTAAACTAAAACTGTAATGCATGCAGGCTGCTAATGGAACTTGGACTCAGATCCGGTCCAAAATGATACGATAAATATCTTACATGTCTGATAGATTTTGGTAATCAACATAATTTCTATTTTGTTTGATCCCACTGGATAAAAATGTCAATCTCATTTGGAAGAGTTCCAATGACAGTTAATGCAGCCAACTGAAATAGCACAACAGGCCCTAATTTTGGTGAATTAGTAGAAATTTCCTCATGGATCTAATGTTTGCAAAGCACGGGAGATAAATATGTTCATCTTGGATGACTTTTCATAGAACTTGCCATACTATATAAAAACAAAACAAAATCTTTGCAGGCCACCACATCAGACAACACCCCATGAGAAAGAAGAAATCAGCTGTTTTCCAGATTTGTGGAATTGTTTTCCAATCTTATTTTGAGTCTGAAGAAGAGTCCCGACCCAAAACGTCACCTATCCATGTTCTCCAGAGATATTACCTTCACTCGCTCAGTCATTCCAGCATTTTGTGTCCTTTCGTGGAAAAGTCTTCCATTTAAGACTTTACCTTTGGGCTGTCATGAGTCTTTCAAGGGGCCATGGAAGCAGCGACAGAGTATTTTTAAGACAGGGTTAGAGAGGTTCCTGATAAGTAGCGGAATGAAAGAAAGGATACTGGGGGTAGGTGGTAAAGCAATTCGGCCACGGAGTTACTGAATGGCAGATTTGGCACAAGCAACTGAATGGCCTGCTGCAGTTCCCTCTCCTAACTTAGTTAAACATCTTCATCTATGATCATTTTTCATATGACTTACCATTATACATAAAAAAATGAAATCTCTGCATGTCAGAGACATGAGGAAGAATAAGTCAGTTTTGCGGAAATGTTTTCCAGTTTTGTCTGAGTCTGAAGAAGGATCCCGACCTGAAACGTCACCTATCTTTGTTCTCCACAGATGCTGCCTGGACCCGCTGAGTTACTCTATATACGGACACTCCCCGACCTACGCAATAGGCGACTTATGTAGACTTGCACTTATGTAAGGAATTCTGTACTCAGTCCCTAGTGCAATCAATACAATAAAAATAAAGTGTAGATGCTGGGTTATACCGAAGATAGACACAAAATGCTGGAGTAACTCAGCTGGTCATCCTAACTCAGTGTCTATCCTAGTGCAATCAAGGCTGTTTGTAATTTCCACACCACAGTACCATCACTCGATTTTACATCTGGAACAAGTCGGCAATGGTAGTGATCCTTACCCAGGAGGCCGCGCGCCGCAGGAAGTGCCCCGGACATAGCCGTACGCTGCTGAGACGGTTAATACTCTCAGTGAATACAGACACAGTCGATAATTCTGGCGTAAAATCTGACTTGCGTTACGGTTTACGGAACATAACCCTTACATAAGTTCCTGTTCGTGATGTAGCTGCTATCAGTGAACATTCGATAGGTGGAAGTTTTGTTTTCCTCCTCTTTTATTCCATCCAATGCTAATTCTAATCTACTTTGTAAGCGTGTCACCATCTCAGCCCACCCTTTTTTTCCAACATTCATAATGTACACAATATGTGATGAAGTATAAAACCACCCTCATCATAGAAATAATACTTTTAACTTCCCATAGCGAGTTATATCCAAAACAGAACTTCCTACAAGGAAACACATTCTGCATTTGGTGTTTGTTTGCCTGTGTAGATATCTGAAATGCACTCTTGCTGCATAACAGCATATATTTTTTTGAAAAAGTGTCCTCTTCTAGAATGACATGCTTAAAACACCTGTTTTTCAAGGGTAATGGTTAATCGGTAACAAATTACGATGCATGATATTAATGCTGCAAGCTGTTTGAGTTATCCCCGCTAACCCAATAGGTCACAGGTTCAGATAAGACCCATTGACCTGTTGACCTGTCAATCAAATACTTGCTTACAAGATGCTGCCAATGTAAATAACCACAAGTGACAATTTGCTAATTGCTGGCCTCTGCAAAGCCATGTAACCTTCTGACCTTAAGGGAGACCTCAGTGGCTGGATCAATTCCAACCCCAGGCAACAAACCCATACTGATCTACGCAGATAGAAAGTCTTTTTATAACAAGATTAGGGATGCTAAATTTGTACACTCATTGGTAAATAATCTTAGCTTTTCAGGTTCAATTAGTATGTTATTGGCTGCAAGTGCGATCATTTATTTTAATTTTTCTCATTACATTAAGGCAATCTGAAACAAAATAAACAGTGATCAAGATTACACTTCATAATCACACACAATGCCTGAGAGCCATAAACGGAATGTCTTGCGAATGACTGTAGTTTGCTCCATTCAAAAGACTACATTTAGTAAATGAAATGCAAACTAAAATTATCTTAATTCAATAGCTTCAGATTCAGAAATTAATAATTAGTATAATTATATAACCAGTTTCTACAGCTCTTGGGTAATATGTTTTTAATGAGGCTGCTGTGATTGAGGCTTGTGAAAATCAAATTATGTTTTTCATTAAAAAGCCTCAATTTTGAAAAGCCTTCATCCATTTAGCATTCAGAAGATTTTTTTTAATTGAACACAATAGTTTACCTGCAATGCCAAGATATCTTCTAATTTTACAAGTCGTTGAAGGTGTACCTTCATTTATTTTGATCAAACGTATTAAAGTAAATAATCTAATTCGGTATTGCTTCATTTTCCATTTGTAAGTGAAATGGATGAAAACGTTCATTTGCACAGAGGCTCAACGGGTGAGGCAGCAGCCTTGGAGAGAAAGAATAAGCAACGTTTCGGGTCGAGACGTCGCCTATTCCTTCTCTCCATAGAATGCCTTCAATTGTTCAAATACCTTCAATTTTTCCAGCATCTGCAGTTCTTTCTTAAACATTTGCACAGAGGCCGTGAGCTACAGATGTATAGGGTCGGATTGTCGAACTGGAAATTGGCATTAAAATGGCGAAGAGAAAGGGAAGGCGGAGGAATGGTGGAAGGAGGAAAATAATTGAGGTGGAAGGAGGCAGGCAGGAAGGATGGGAGGAAGGATAGACGGGAAAATGAGCAGAAACGGAAATTTAAAAAAAGTTAATATTGATAGTCTCTAAAAACAAAATTACTATCTCAAGAAATGGGATTTTCGTTGGGTATAGAAAGTGAAACTAGCCAAGGATGATTTTGTGAGGTTATTTCTATATACAATTCTTCATCACCAAACAATGAACAGCTGTGACCAGAACTTGGGAATAAGTGAAATTTCCAACATAATCAAGAAAATGTAATGAAAAATTTTGTAGAACTCAAATGCTTAGTTAAAAGCAGAAACTCAGGAGTTAAAAGAAGCTGAGTGAACAATGCTTCCATCCAATGAAAAAACTGTGACTTCAAAAATAATTCTAAGGAGTAAAGTGTTAACGGTTTTTAATAAGTTATGACAAATTAGAAGTAATCAAGTTTAATTTAGAAAATTATATCTCTGCAATTTTCTATTTCAATTAATTTCTTCTTTTTGAAGACGTCTTTTTAGTTTGGTTTTAGAGATAAACAGGCCCCTCGGCCCATTGATTTCACGCCAGCCAGTGATCACGTATACTTGTTCTGTCCTGCACACAATGCGCAATTTACAGAGGCCGATTAACCTGAAAACCTGCACGTCTTTAGGATATGGGAGGAAACCAGAACACATGGAGAAAATATATGACTCTAAATCAGATTATGCAATACATAAATCAGATTATGCTTATACATAAATCCAATCATGCCAAACTCAAGTGCAATAGATACGAAAGAAAAAGGTGGATGGCTCAAAGCTATGTTTAGTTGCAGGCAAATATTGTAAAGTATGGAAAGTATCAATATGACAAAAATAAAGTTGTTACACTCACTAGCTACAACGTCATTCCAAACAGCTTGTAGCGAAGGGGAATTATATATAAATATTAATCGGTAAAACATACAAGAAAGGTACTATTTTGCATGCTGCAACGAGAATAGCTTAATATTCAATATTGAAATAAGAAACTGAAGATGCTGCTTCACCAAGGAAAGATACAAAATGCTGGAGTAACTCAGCCGTCAGGCAGCATTCCTGGAGAGCATGGTGACATTTTGATTCAGGAAAGGTTCCTGACTCGCTGAATCACCTCAACATTTTGTGTCTTTCCCAGCTTAATGACCATTTATGTAATGTCGAAGAATTTTACTAAGAAGATTAAGGAGAAATCAGATATTTTCATCAAAAAAAGCTGTTTTATTATGTCCTGTGAAGTCAGCTTTTGATAAAGTAGCATTTTAAACATTAATTGTTATTTTATTATTATCTAGTTTTAAAGTTCAAAAGAAATGTTGTGTCATTGATGTTAGGATTTTTCTCCAACTGTACATCTCTTGTAGAAATGGTTGCAATGCCGGTTACTGGCGGTACCTGTATGATTGGGTGTTCTGCGATGACTCAAATTCATTTGTTTTTATTTGTCTATATGCTGGAAAAAGGTGGATTTGTGGTGGTTGAAATAAAGTGCATTCTTGGCCGAAGAATTAGATTTTAGAAATACAGCGTGGAAACAGGCTCTTCGTCCCACCATGTCTGCGCCAACCAGCGATCACCCTGTGCACTATCACTATCCTTCATATGCGAGGGACAATTTAGAATTTACATAAGCCATTTAACCTATTAACCTGTACGTCTTTGAAACGTGGGAGGAAACTGTGGAGCAGCCGAGTAAAACCCACGCAGTCACAGGGAGAACGTGCAAACTGTTCACCACCCGTCGTCAGGATTGAATCTGGGTCTCTGGCGCTGTAAGGCAGCAACTCTATCAATGCGCCTCTGTGCCATCCTTGATGGAAGGATGACGAAAGAGGTCTGGAAACAAACAGATGGGCTCAAATATAAGGAGTGGATAGGCAGCTAGAAAGGAGAAAGTAAATGCGATCACGCCACTAGCATCATTGTATTGTACTGAATTTTATTTTCTTGCATTAATTTATTTCAAATTTTTGGTACTTGCAGTTGAGTAGTGAACAGCAGCAATTGATCAAATTTGAAAAGATGAAATGAGAAAGCAGCCATGATGGTTCTATCAATTACTTCTGTTGATGGTTGATTTAAGTGATCGGTGTTTCACATGGTCTAAAATTATGGCCATTAAAGTAACTATTCAATTTGTTTAACATTCACATCGCTTGTTACATACATCTGAATGTATCTAATTTTTATACCAAAATTCAAGTGTACATGAACTTGGAAGTTTATCATTCACATTCTTCAAGTGTAAATTGTAGTCAGCTGGAAACACACTTTGATACACTGAATAAGCAGAACTTTTGATGAATCTTCAGATTTATATTTGGCCACGAAGCAGTTAATAAAATAAGATGCCCTGTGGTTTTTCAACAAACTTGCTGGTACATTTCTTATGTTCAAACTCAAACAAATATTAATGATTTTGACTGTAGAATGCTTAAAATTCATGATAGATCAAAAGCAGAAGATGATTCTGAGTTTGATCCTAGGGCAGGGTAACTTGGAACAGCTGGGGCAAGGTAAAACACACAACTCGCCCTAGCAGAGCCCTAGACTTTAAAATTGGAGACATTAGACTTCAGAGTTACAACGTGGAAACAAGCCCTTTGGCCCACTGAGTTTGTGCCAACCAGTGATCAGCCCGTACACTAACACTATCTTACATACCAGGGACAATTTGCAATTTTATCGAAGCCAATTAACCTACAAACCTGTACGTCTTTAGAATGTGGGAGGAAACAGGAGAAAACTCCCGTGGTAACCTACTTTACATAGAGTCTCAGATATAACATTGTAAGAGGGAGTTAGATGTGGCCCTTGTGGCTAAGGGGATCAGAGGGTATGGAGAGAAGGCAGGTACGGGATACTGAGTTGGATGATCAGCCATGATCATATTGAATGGCGGTGCAGGCTCGAAGGGCTGAATGGCCTACGCCTGCACCTAATTTCTATGCTTCTATGTTTCACAGCTCAACTTTGCATTAAGATTGACTGTTTAGTTTTGTTTAGTGATGCAGCGTGGAAACAGGCCCTTCGGCCCACCGAGTCCGCACCAACCAGCGATCCCCATACACTAACTCTATCCAAGACACACACTAAGGTCAATTTTTACCGAAGTCAATTAACCTACAAAACTATACATCTTTGGAGTGTGGGAGGAAGCTAGAGCACCCGGAGAAAACCCACGCAGGTCAGGGACAAATTCCATACGGACAACATCCATAGTCAGGATCTGGTGCTGTAAGGCAGCAACTCTACTGCTGCGCCACAGTGCCGCTCGATTATTGAGGGTCATCTATAAAAAAATGGAGATTTATGCAAGGAAAGGAGGGCTGATTAAAAAAACATTTAAACTTTGGAATTGTCTGGAAAAGTCATCATCCATGAAAGATTGCAGTTGTTGGGACACACAGACATTGATTATAAAGGTCCACAGATAATCGTGAAAGAGCCCTTCAATTCAAAATAATACTTCAGCTACTTTAGAAATCAAAAAAGTGTCTGATTTCCAATTTACACTGTTGGAAAAAAAAGAATGAAGGAATTCAAGATTGCTTCATTTGCAAATTGAAGGAGAGAAGCTGGAAGTTAAGGTCTATCTAGTGTAGAGTTTATTGATCTTCTTTCCTTGCATTGTCAAGGACCACACTGCATACCAAACACCAATCTGAGTGATACTGGAGCTGCTCCAATTTCTGAAATGCAGCTGATCTTACAGAGGTGTAGAGAAGAATAGACCAGGTAGACGCACAGTCTCTTGCCCAGAGAAGGGGAATCGAGAAGCAGAGGGCATAGGTTTCAGCGAAGGGGGAAGGATTTAATAGGAATCTGAGGGGTACCTTTTTCACATAGAGTGGTGAATGTATGGAACGAGCTGCGGGAGGAGGTGGTTGAGGCATGGACTAGCGCAACGTTTAAGAAGCAATTAGACAGGTACATGGATAGGACATGTATAGAGGGGTATGGGTCAATCGCAGGCAAGTAGGACTAGTGTAGATGGAACATGTTGGTTGGTGTGGGTGAGATCGTAAGATTATAAGTTGAGCCGAAGGGCCTGTTTCCACTGTATGACTATAAGACTGCAGAGGATTGTGCACAAAGGTTTCTTCTGTATTTCCTATTGTGAATTTCCAAACTAATTTAAAAAAAACTAGCGTATCAGTAGTGTATTTCACAAACTCATGATGTCACTTTGTTTTTCAAAACTAGCAATCAATTTGCAACATTGCCATTTTATTCACATTCCCCTTATTAAAAAGGAAACTGGAAGAAACTGAAGCGGCTCCATTATACCTGCACCACTGAATTCTCAGCAGGAAGTCTCCCAAAGACGTGCTGGTAGGTTAATTGGATACTGTAAATAACCCTTGATGTAGCTGAGCAACGACAGAATCAAAAGTGGAATTGACGGGCATGGGAGAGGGAAAGAGTAACTTCTTCCTTTCTTCCAGCTTTCTTCCCTCCCCCCCCCCCCCCCCCTCCTTCAGTAAGAAGAAGGATCCAGAGTCAAAACGTCACCTATCCACGTTCTACACAGATGCTGCCTGACCCGCTGAGTTACTACAGCACGTTTCTGTTTGGTTTTGTAAACCAGCAAATGCAGTTCTCGTTTCTACAAGTTGAAAAGTTATCTGGATATCTGGAAAGGGGGAATGGGACTGAAGCGATTGTTCTGCCAGCAGGTGAGGGATGGGAGGAATGATCTATTTCTGTGTCACATTAACTAATTGACAACTGTAAAAAAGAAATATTAAATTTAAAGAGGCTGATGAATTTAAATGCCCATTCCCCCTCTCACCCAAGTGGCTTAAATGCACAAAGCTGAAACCCTGCCTTCATGTGCAATCAGTGTTGACTATATTTTAGAATGCTCAAGAAAGGAGGCCTTATTTTATACTGGTGGAAGTCAATTATTTGTGGGGAAAATAGCAACACTGCAAACGTTGTTTCATGCAGGGTTTTTGTTATGTCGAACCATCTTACTTCTAAAGTAACGGCTGAAGAAGGGTTTTGACCCAAGACGTCATCTACTCCTTTTCTCCAGATATGCTGCCTGACCTGCTGAGTTACTCCAGCATTTTGTGTCTGTCTTATTAAGAAAAGTTGTGTCCTAATTAAATATATAAAATTCTTATTTTAAAATAGTTTCCTTATCATTGAGACGAATTGTTACTTCAGTAAAACTGACCCTCTTGAAATAAACTTATGCTCAAAATTTATTTCAACAAATGAAAGACTATTATTTTATCATTAAGAGACAATTTCAGAATAAAAGCACATGATCTAATTGTCTTATTTTTCTAAAACAAATTTAAATATGAACTGGACATCAAGAACTTAATTTATCTTAAAATAAAGAGGAAGTCCCTGTAGATGTACAGTAGATTAGAATTGGGCAGCACAGTGGCACTGCGGTAGACTTGCTGCCTTACAGTACCAGAGACCCTAGTTCGATCCTAACTACGGGTTTGTACGTTCTCCCTGTGACCGCGTAGGTTTTCTCTGGGTACTCCAGTTTCCTCCCACACTCCAAAGACGTACCGGTTTGTGGATTAATTGGTTTTGCTAAAATTGTAAATTGTCCCTAGTGTGTAGGATAGCGTTAGTGTATGGGGATGTCAGGTTGGCGCGGACTCGGTGGGTCAAAGGACCTATTTCTACGCTGTATCTCTAAAGAAGTGTGCTTTCGGGCTGAAGCAATAGCATTAGATCACGGGTAAACTGCCATTTACAGCGTTTTCACGCAAAAATGAAGAAAACTAATGTGCAATAAGTTCACATTTTTGTTCCAGCTGTTTCTTTTATTATAGGCAACTATTCAGCACTCCCCTGCATTTCCAGTAGCAAAGTACCATGTCCTTTTCTTTAAGTGGGTGCAGAGAAAACCTGCTTCGCATAGTGGTTCCCCAGGATACTACCATGCCTGTCCGTCAAGTTTGGCTGTCAACTTTGATGCATTTTTCAGAGCAAGAGTACAAGCTTAAATTACTATGACTGTAAACCATAAATGAGAACCCAGTGCTTTGAAACCATCAGATCAATCAGAAGATCATTTACTTGAAAGGGTTATTTGGTAAAGTGAGAGCTGTACATCAACTATCCACAAGTGAAGGCTGAGGCAGCAAAACGACAACAACAAATTGTCATTGGCATTCCATTTATGAACCTTCAGACAGCATCAGAGTCCTGTTCGGCAGCAAACTAGATAAGGTCAGACTTTCACTGAATATTTCTTAACAGGCTACCATCAAAAGAAGTTATGATTTGAATAAAAAGGCAATCACTCCTTAATTTCAATATCAAAGGGATCCACTGTGAACTCCCAATGCAGAAAAAAAATCTCCCCAAGCTGCATCGGGCTTAATAATCTATTATTTAGGATTTATTTTAGGTTGATTGGAATTTTAAAAAAGCTGGGCGACTGAAATACCACAAATGAAATAGAACGAAGAAAAGAATGATATTAACATACTATTAACAGTTCAAAAGAATGATATGACACACCAATCAAAATTGTTAATTGACTGTCAATGATCTGTCCTTAAAAATACAACATGACTGCATAATGCAGCTCTGAACAGACAGGAAGACAGTTACATTTGCATTAACCTCGTAAACTAATCAACAATCAGAGTATAATGCACATTTTTAATATGTTGGATATTTGTTTAAATGTACATTTTTTATGCAGTGGCCCACTGACACTTCGTAAATAATTCTTCTAAACCATCGGTGATATTAGGTTAATCTCTGATAAAAGTTCCATATTTAATTTATTGCACTACACCAAATACTATTTTTTCATCTTTAGACAAGAATTGTTGCAAATGAAAAAGCCAATCTAGTTTTTAACTCAATCTCAAAGGCATGCACATTACAAACACATTTTGCATACAAATTTGTTGGAAGTTTTCAAGAAACTCCTTAAAAAAGAAACTCAGCAGAATAATAACTTACAAATATTAAAATTGCTGTGGGGATTGGGGGAGGGAAGAGAGAGGTGCCTCTAGAGATTTTCATCTACTTTGAAACTGCATCTGTTCTTTGACTGAAACAAATTTAACCCTATGAGGTTGGGTATCCTCTGCAGCTACCAAATCAATCTTAGCCGATCTGAGTATACATAAAATTAACCAAGGAGATAAGAGAAAGATTCAATATTTTTTAACCTACTCCAGATATTGTTTAGAATCATGCGTTTCTTTTTAATTGCAAAGAACCCTTCCTTATACAGGAAGTTATAAGATAATAATAATTTAAAATTCCATACACCATCATCTTGTACTTCAAGGTAAAAGGTGGCACAGTGGCACAGCTGGTAGAGCTGCTGCCTCACAGCACCAGGGACCTGGGTTTGATCCTGACCTTGAGTGCTGTCTGCGCAGAGTTTGCACGTTCTCCCTGTGACCATGTGGGTTTCCTCCTACATCCCAGAGACGTGCGAGTTTGTAGGTTGCCCTCGGTAAAATTGCCTTTGGTGTACAGGGGATGGGAATCGAATGTGGGTAGAGCATTAAGTACCATTGTAATAGATGTGATCGATGGTCTGCATGGTCACAGCGGGCAGAAGGGCCTGTTTTCATGTTGTTCCTCTCAACTCAATTCAATCCAATTCCAAGAACCCAATGCCTTGTACACCCCAGTACACCCCGTCCTCCCAAGCTTCCTACCTACGGTGTTCTCCCCTTATAAGGCAACAAGTTACCACAGATGCTGCTGAACATTTCCAGAATTTTCCATTCAATTAAAAAAAAACATTTGTTTGTCCAACCCCTTTGGCGGAACGCTCATGACTCTGTTAACCGAAGGATCTAATTCCACGAAGTTAGACTTGAGCAGGGTTTTTTAGTTATTCAATGCTGTTATATCGGATCAAAAAATAAACCACAGGGGACTTATTAGATAATTTGCAGCAAAGAATTACAATCATTATGAAGGCAAATTAAATGTGCAATGTACTTTTAGAAAATCGTAATTTTAGACCAGACGAGATACTGCGCCGAAACGGGCCCTTCGGCCCACTGAGTCTGCGCCAACCAGCGATCATCCCGTACACGAACACTATCCTATACACTAGGGACAATTTTGGAATTTTACCAAAGCCAATTAATCTACAAACCTGTACGTCTTTGGAGTGTGGGAGGAAACTGGAGCACCTGGAGAAAATCCATGCAGTCACAGGGAATGTACAAACTCCGTACAGACAGCACCCATAGTTAGGATCACACCCAGGTCTCTGGCACTGTAAGGCAGCAACTCTACTACTGCACCACTGTGATGCCCATACTACGTCACCTTGTATTTTTGTTTTTATACTATTTTTTATTTCTACACATTGGTAGTTTCCAGAACAGCTTCAAATATACTGTGCCCTCCATAATGTTTGGGACAAAGACCCATAATTTATTTATCTGCCTCTGTTCTCCACAATTTAAGATTTGTAATAGAGAAAAAAAAATCACATGTGGTTAAAGTGCACATTGTCAGATTTTAATAAAGGGTCTTTTTATACATTTTGGTATCATCATGCAGAAATTTGGTATCATCACAGCAGTGCTTATACATAGTCCCCCCATTTTAGGGCACCATAATGTTCGGGACACAGCAATGTCATGTAAATGAAAGTAGTCATGTTTAGTATTTTGTTGCATATCCTTTGCATGCAATTGCTTCTTGTAATCTGCGATTCATGGACATCACCAGTTGCTGGGTGTTTATTCTGTTGATGCTCTGCCAGGTCTGTATTGCAGCCATCTTTAGTTCATGCTTGTTTTGGGGGCTAGCCCCCTTCAGTTTTCTCTTCAGCATATAAAAGGCATGCTCAATTGGGTTCAGATCAGGTGATTGACTTGGCCACTCAAGAATTGAGCATTTATTAGCTTTGAAAAACTCCTTTGTTGCTTTAGCAGTATGTTTGGGTTCATTGTCTTGCTGTAGAATGAATCGCAGGCCAATGAGTTTTGAGGCATTTGTTTGAACATGAACAGATAGGATGTGTCTTTGCACTTCAGAATTCATGATGCCAGTACCATCAGCAGTTGTATTATCAATGAAGGTAAGTGAGCCAGTACCTTCACCAGCCATATATGCCCACGCCATTACACCCCCACCACCGTGTTTCACGGTATGCTTTGGATCTTGGGCAATTCCGTCTCTCCTCCATACTTTGCTATTGCTATCACTCTGATACAAGTTAATCTTCGTCTCATCTGTCCTCAAGACCTTTTTCCAGAACTGTGGTTTCTCTTTTAAGTACTTCTTGGCAAACTGTAACCTGACCATCCTATTGTTGCCGCTAACCAGTGGTTTGCATCTTGCAGTGTAGCCTCTGCATTTCTGTTCATGAAGTCTTCTGCGGACTGTGGACATTGACAAATCCACACCCGACTCCTGAAGAATGTTTCTGATCTGTCAGGCAGGTATTTGGGGATTTTTCTTTGTTATAGAGAGAATTCTGCCTTCAGCTGTGGATTTCTTTATTATAGAGATAATTCATCTGTCATCTTCCTTGGCCTACCCAGTCCCTTTGCGATTAGTTAGCTCACCAGTGCTCTCTTTCTTCTTAATGATGTTCCAAACAGTTCATTTTGGTAAGCCAAAGGTTTAGCTGGTGTCTCTGGCAGTTTTATTCTTATTTCTCAGTCTAATAATGGCTTCTTTGAGCATGCTGACCGGCTGCATCATGGCCTGGTTTGGCAACTCGAACATCCAGGAGCGGAAAACAATGCAGAAAATTGTGACCACTGCACAGTCCATCACCGGCTCTAACCTCCCCACCATCGAAGGGGTATATCGCAGTCACTGCCTCAAAAAAGGCTGCCAACATCATCAAAGGCCCACACCATCATTTCACACACTCGTTTCAGGAAGAAGGTACAGGAGCCTGAAATCTGTAACATCCAGGTTCAGGGACAGCTTCTTCCCCACAGCCATCAGGCTATTAAACACAACATCAAATAAGCTCTGAACAATAACCAGGACTATATCTGCTTATTTATTGTGTATATATCGTCTATGGTCTATAGACACACTGAAGTTTTATCTTCCGTTTTGTATTATGTTTACATATTCTGTTGTGCTACAGCAAGTAAGAATGTCATTGTCCTATCTGGGACACATGACAATAAAACTCTCGACTTTGGTCCTCATGTTGACAAACAGCAATAAAAGTTTCCAACGGTGATGGAAAGACTGGAGGAAAGACTAGGTGCTGAGAGTTCTCTTATAATGGCATTAAGGAGGAATTTAAACACACCTGAGCAATTACAAACACCTGTGAAGCCATGTGTCTCAAACATGGTGCCCTGAAATGGGAGGGACTATGTATAAACACAGCTGTAATTTCTACATGGTGAAAGCAAAATGTATAAAAATACCCTTTAATATAATCTGACAATGTGCAATTTAACCACATGTGATTTTTTTCTATTACAAATCTCAAATTGTGGAGTACAAGAGGCAAATAAATAAATGATGGGTCTTTGGCCCAAACATTACGGAAGGCACTGTATCTGAATGATTCTACATATATCAATGGCAGTCAATTCATTTCAAATAGGGATGTAAATCATTTATTTCTATACCTGTATTCTAATTCTATCACATAAAACATTTTAATTCAGTTGATCTAATGCTCATTTACCATACATTTCCCTGTAACTAAAATGATTCAACATTCTTTTTGTATTATTTAGAAGTTTAAAGTAGTGTAATTTGTAATTCTTTGGACGTAATTGCTGATACCTAGGGCCTATATTAAGCAGTTGGCATCAGTATCTTTTTTAAGTACCTTCACTACATGTCAAATGAAGGATTAAATGAAGTATTGCTTTCTTTATAACCCTGCAAAATGTTTGATTTGAAGATACCTACAATATGTCGTATCAACATTATTAAATGCAAATAACATTCTTAGATGTTAATTGATAAAATGACAATAATTCTAGAATCCTCAAGCTCCACGGATGGTGGTTTCTTGTAGGAGGCAGGCTCAAGACCTGTGCTGTATAATATGGTTTCTGAAGTGATAGAATGTTATTGTTGAGCAGCAGAGGTGAGCAGAATGTGCTGATGATGGAGGATGAGTTGGTTGAGACCGAAGCAGAATTAGTCAGGGTTTCTATTACAAATCAAGATGTAATTAGGTATTAAAAGGAAAGTGCATTTTTAAGGAGTTGGTTTAGGGCAGGATCAGACCTTGTCTTGAGGATATGCTAGCACTGCGGTTAGACAAACAAACCAGAGGTCTGGAGTAATAATCTGCAGTAAGTCATCCAAATTAGTTCAGTGCTCAAGAAGATACAACATTTTGATAAGATACACTCTTTATGAATGCAGTAGTTGCTAAATGTTTAGCAGGCATTTTTGAGTTGCAGCTCATCAGTCACAGAGTGCTATGCATTATGAAGAGATTACTGTAGTGTTATTTTTTTCGCATCTTGACAAAGCCAATTTTCCAGAACGCTTGCCTCTTCTATGTGTGTTACATTATTCCAGGATCATAGCATAACCTCATCTATCTCTTTGCGCCTAAAATATCTTGCTTTTATAAAATGAAGTCTAAATCGTGACTGCATAGATGTTTTCGCACTGGAAATAGCTCGGTGTGAAAATCTGTTCAAGGGTCACTAGTAAATGGCATTTGGAGGTACGTCAAGAATAGAAATACTTGCACTCTGTTTTCGTTTCTCTGTCAATCCTGTCAATTCTAATTGCATAATGTTATACATGTGCCTAAAATTAAATCAGTGGTCTCAAATAGTGACAGACACAAAGTGCTGGAGTAACTCAGCGGGACAGGCAGCATCTCTGGGGAGAAGGAATGGGTGACGTTTCGGGTCGAGACCCTTCTTTACTAAAAAGATAAGACAACAAAATTATCAATGAAATTCACAATAAAATTGCACCAACCAGTTATAATGCAGCTAGAACAAAACACACTTAAATGAGATTCAATGGAAAAAAAATCAAAGAATTATGCAGCAGAGAAAGCTGTTATTTGACCCGTAATATTTGTGCCATCCTTTTGAAAGAGCTTTTCAATTAATCCCAAACCCCCAGCTCTTCCCGCATAGCCCTGTAAATCTATACATTTTCTTTTCAACCACACATTCAATTCCCGAAAGGCTACATAACAAAAAGAGCCTGCTTCTTACTAATTTGATAATTTTAGCATTCATAATTATCCATGAATATCCACACATAAGACAATGAACATGAAAAAGGATAATTACAGTTAAAATTAATTTGGACATAATATTATGATATTTTACTCTAATTTCTGTTCTTTTGTATTACAACAATTATCTAAATAAACCCCTCAGTTTGTTGAAGTTATCCTGTGGGATCTTACTCCCTTTTCTGCAATTTAATTGTTATTCAGGTTTTTTTTTTAGCATTAATTGAGATCCAATAAAATTAATTTCAGCATCTATTCGTATGATGTATCCTGTTGCAACAAAATTTGTAATTGGCAATATGAAAGGGGAACTTTTGTGGGATCCATGACAATTCTGAATCAAAGTGTGAAAATCAAAACTCCCCAACGAAATTTCATTCATTCTTACCAATTGAATAATTTCAGATATACTACAAATTCCCTCATTTAAGCAGAAGAATCTATACATGGTCGGATTCTTCAACATAAGTTTTCTCTCAATTCTTTTCTGAACAAATTCAATTGTTCTACCGTGTTTGACGTTCACCATTTAAAAATTTACCTAATGCTATATTTTTACTTGCTTTCAGTAACTTTTCCTCTACCAGTAAAATTATCTTCAGCTAAAAGAAAAAGTTCAGAGATAAATTTATTTTTTGACCCACAGCAGTCATTGTGCCATTAACATTCCATTATTAAAAAGGACAGATCAAAATGATCACTGTAGTTCTCCAGCTCAGGATTGTATAACTGATTAATTAAGCTCCAAAATTCCCAGGTTGGTTTCACAGGTAACGGATAATTTCATACTTTACATTTAATTTTGTTTTATATTATCCACTTCTTTCAGCCTTAAATAGTAGGGATTAATAGTAATAACTCCTCACCCATCAATTACAGTTTCATCTACACAATGATATTTACTCCTGATGCATCATTGCAAAATGTCTAGGTATGAAATGTGCTTCCACGCAGTGTATTGCTCTCCAAGATTTTGCACAGAATGTGTGGATATTCATGGTTAACCATCTAAAACTTGACATATTGGGGGGGGGGGGGGGGGGGGGGGGGGGGATCTTAAACACAGAATGCCAA